>NC_056745.1:867034339-867141839 GCF_019279795.1 Protopterus annectens | reverse complement strand
AGGGTTAGGGCACGAGTTAGGGTAAGGGGATAATTAGTAAAGCTATCCCCTTACCCTAACCCATGCCCTAACCCTAAGGTTCGTGACTATCACACCATAGTAGAGGACATCGCTATGTGCTTCCCTACGCTGCAGTCATCACGGACCTTAGGGTTAGGACACAGGTCATGGTAAGGGGATAGCCCTGTGGGCTATCCCCTTACCATGACCCGTGCCCTAACCCTAAGGTCCGTATGTACTGCACAGAAGTTCAGTACAATGCTTGCTCGTTGTACTGAACTTTGCGTAAGTGCACTTTTGATTAAGTGCACTTTCACTGCAGTGTGCATTCCATACACTGTTTCGAAATAGTGAACCTTTGATCTAGTGTATGGAATCCATATATATATATATATATATATATATATATATATATATATATATATATATATGCACACATGTATGTAAATTAATATAAGTAAATTAATATAAACATCTGTCGTTGCTTCTACTTTTTCCTAACCTTTGTTAGCTCGCTAATTGTTATTCAACAAAACTATCATTTTGTAAAGAAAGGTACCATTAAAGCATAAAAACCTAAAATGTTTTACTCCATTAATTCATAAATTTCTTAAACATAAACTATTTGATGTATAAATACTATTCATAATAAACACAGATACTTTACTTTCTATTTCATTGTGTAATTTGTGATTTTTTCTTGTGATGGTGAGTCCTTTTTATTTGTCAAGTTGCAGTATGTTGCGGCAAGAAATTCACAGTGTCCATTGTTGTCCTCATTGGAAATTATTATGGAAACATTCAGAGTGGTGGAAATTTGGGACTGCAGTGGTGAGCCGAGCTGATGAGGAATGCGGGAAGCAGAATTTATGGATTTAATGGACCATATTTGCTTTCACTGGGATGTAGCAGTTGGTGTTGGAAAATGGAAATGGTGATGGTCTGGTTGGTCATTTGTGAAGGTCGGAGTTGTCAGAAGGTGAAACTTTGGACTTTGGACTTGGTTGCTGCTGGTAATGGTGGTGGACATTTTGGCCTGCAGGTAATGGGGGCTGCAAGGTACATGCTCGAAAGGAAGGACTTAGACTTGGATGTTGCTGATGATGGAGTGGCCATACAGACCTGCAGGTAGCGGCGGTAGTAATGTCTGTGGTGCTGAGAGGAAGGTCAGAGGAAAAGACTGGGCCATATTGTTGATGGCGAATGCATGGGAGGTGAATTGTGTTCATTTTCCAAAGCTTCTCGGTCTTTGGTTGGCTCTTTTCATTGTTGCTGCATATGTTTTTTTTTTTTTGTTGCTTCTTATTATTTGTTGCTATGTTTCTTCTTTACTGCATGAGCTTGGCAGAATGGAATTTCATTCAGCTGTATACTATGTATGGATGAATGACAATAAAGTTATTTTGAGTTTCACGTTTACTTTGATTTTGACTTTGAATTTTAGCCAAAGTGGAACTGCATAGAATCCACCCAGCTGATAGTATTCTTGTCTCTTTATATCTATAATCAATGTGTTTTATCATTTTGCATGTCTCAAAGCTGAAATGAAAGTCCAATTCGCATTTTTTGTACTTGCTTTTTTCCTTAAAGAATATGACAGCAATTCACCATATTCTGTTTATCCTAAAGGACTTGTTTCCAGTATAATTACAAATTACACACCTGAAACAAAATGGAGTCTTTTTTGGAGGTTAAATGATTTTCATGGTCCACATTTTGCAAAAGAAAAAATAGTTGCATTTTGCTGCATTACACAGCATAGTTAAGTCTTTATACAATAGGACTGACATTTTTAACTGTAAAGACAAATCATACCACTATATATATATATATATATATATATATATATATATATATATATATATATATATATATATATATATATATCAAATGGGTGATCTGACTTTGTTCGATTCACGATGTTCTGAAATGTCCCATTAGATAGTATGAACATAGAAATGTAGAAATGCACAACAGAGAATGCACTACAGCATTCACTGTTTTGACTTTCTACATTTTAATGCAGATCGCACTATAGTGGGGCTCAGGAAATGTACCTTTTCCCTTACTGTAGTTCGATCTTGGAGTTTGCATATATAGGGGGTGTAGGGAGTGCAGCCCCCTCACATGGGGGATGCAGGGGGGCTTGCCCCCCTGCAAAAATGGTCATTACTGTGTGTTGATCAGTAAGTAGATTTGGGGAAGTTGGTGAATGTTCAAATTTTGTTGAATTCGAACATTCTGCACTTTTGCATTCCACAGTTTTCATATTCATCTTTCCCATATTCGTCCATACGGTTCACACAAACATTAACACACATATTGCAGGATTGCATAAATGATAGTAAACCTATATACATATAAATATATATATATATATATATATATATATATATATATATATATATATATATATATATATATATATATAAGCTAGTATGTAAACCTCTCAACCTTACATATTTTCGTAGAATGTCTAGATTTTTGCCTCATATTTTTGGTCTGTTTTACATAACATTGTGGTTTTCTTGCAAATTAGTGGCAAATTATTAAAGTTGAAGTTAGAAACTAATGACAAACATTTGAATTTCAGACTTCATACCCTTCAGAAGATTCATGCTAATGGACAACCTGTTATTCTATCAATATTCTAAGTTTGTAAGAGCAACATTTAAAAATTGTCCCTGTTTTTGGGCCTTTGTCCCACTTTTATTTATGACTTTGTCTACATTTCTTGCATTTATTTTTACTTAACTTTTGTTTACTGGGAAAGTCCAACTTGGAATGGGCCAATTTTTAGTGGAGGCCCGGGGAGAAACAGAGCACCTGGAGGAAATCCACACAAATGCAGGGAGGGCATCCAGATTTCACACAGAAGGCGCACCAGCCAAGAATCAAACCAGAGAACCTCCTGCTGTGAGGTGACAATGCAAGCTGTTGCAGCAGTGCACCATCCATGTTATACTCATTTTATTTAAGGAAACACTATATTGCACATGTATTTTGGTCCCATAATCATAACTTCATCATTTGTGAAACAACAGTACTCTTCTGTTAGGGCAACAATAGAATTCATAAATCTACTAGATATATTAAAACAGAAAGATATACCCTGGGATTCAGCAAGCCAAAATTTCCAAGCAGGAACAGTGTAGCTGTTCCTGAACGGAATATGGCTGCCAAGCGATTTAGCAAATATCTTACACTGTTCCTGCATGGATATGGCTGCAGAATGCTAATTACCTCATTTGCTGGTGAAAAACATGCAAATGAGGTGAATTACCGATTGACCAAGCAGCCAGGTATCCATGCAAGAACAGTGTTATTTGCAGAAATGTATTAGGTTTCTAACCGAATACATTTCTGCAAATAAAAAAATGGAGGCATGACCGCTCTCAAAAAAGCATGTATTACAGTGGTTAGGCATGCCAATAGCCAAATATATGGCCATTGGCATGGAAAACTGTTTCTTTTTTATAAAAATCAAACTTTCTTTTTTTTGGCCGATCTTGTCCCTTTAAGCATATGGCAGCGGTGTGCAAAAAAGATCGGGTGGAAAATATAAAAAAAAAAAAGTGAAAACTCAATTTTACGGGAAATCTGCATTTTTCCATTATAGTCTATGACATGCAAAATGGAAACAATACCAGTGAGCAGTGGTTGTCAAGGGGAAAAGCTTTGTGTAAGTGCAGTGACTATAGACTAAGGCAGTGGGGTATGCAAATGAGGGGAAATTTACTGAATCACAAAAATCTTCTAAGTCCAAAACTATAAATGACCGTGTAGGTGCTCTAGCATGATGGTGTAACTAGGACTAGCAACAGAATTGAAAAGGGGGTGTGTAAGGCATATTGTAAGCACATTGGAGGCCTAAGGTGCAGAGATAAGCTCAGGTAAGACAGCTAAGCAAGGGTGTGTGTCTGACACTGTAGTGTCTTATTCCATGAACTGAGGAGTGTGTTCATGCCCAGGGGAGGGACATTTCTTACTGTTTACTTAAGCTAAACAGGTTTGCGTGGCAGGAACCTGGTCTAAAACAAACAAAAAAAAAACGGAAATAGCAGGACTATTTAAATTTGGGCACCAGGTTTGCAAGGCAGACCTTGGGGCTTAAAAGTGGAGGAAAGAAAAAAGAAAAAAGAGCAGAATTAAAGCAATCAAGTACAAATAACATAGCTAGCAAGTGGAATGCATCATAGTCAGCCATTCATATAGGTAGCATTTGCAGCACAACAGTATAAAGTATGGAAATACCTTACAGTCTGGTTTTTCCCACAAACTCTGCACCATTGGTGTATACATGCAGGCGAATTTTAACTGGAAAAATTTTAACAAAAAAAGCAAAATAAAAAACAAAAAACAAAACTTTGTCTGAGAACTAAAAGTATTCCTTAGCACAGTCTGAAGCACCAAAAAACACAAAGCAAGGAATACACCGTTGAAATTATTCAGACACAGGCACAAAATGAAAATGCAAAGCTTTCGAGCAAAGCTCTTTCTTAATGCATAAGTACTGATAAATCAGTGAGCTCATTTATAAATCAAGTTAACCAATAGGATACAAATCTAATCACATGACCACTCAATTTAAAGACAGAGTTCACATTTATACCTATAATATGCCTAACAAATAAGATAAGTATAAAAACATATATATAAAAAAACATATAAATATATAAAACATATAAACACAGCCAACCCGGTAAAATAAAATCAAAAATACTCATGTTTTAATCTTAAAATTTCAAACTATTTTGACTATTCAACCCAGGACTAACATGTTCAAAAGAAATCTATCCATTTACATTCCGCCAATTCAGTAGCAAGTTTATTATCGCCTCCCCTTTATGTCATACCTACTACCTGAATAACACGAAACTTGAACCTATGCATATCACTTATTGCTTGAATATGTTTAACTAATGCATTAGTATCAATGCCTCTCCTAATCTCTGACATATGACAGCATATCCTTTGCTTTAATATCAGATTAGTTTTTCCTATATAAAAAGATGGACAGGCTATACAGTTAGCAAGATATACTACATTCTCAGTCTGACAAGTGACATATGCACGAAATTCAAAATTATTCTTTGAAATAGGATGTACAAAAAATAACTCAGTATTAATCAAATCGCAAAAAGTACAGTTATAACAAGGATGAGTTCCTTTAGTAGCTATAGACACATGTTTGACACTACAAGATAGATCTTTGTAACATAACTGTTTCAATTTTTTTCTCTTTTGTCTGCAAATAATGGTCTAGCACCAATAATATTTTTAACTTCAGAATTAGACAACAAAAGGGGCCAATATTTCTTAACTATATTATTAATAGACTGTGTGTGCCTATAATATTTCAGTAGATATTTAAAAGACTTCTTTTTAGAAGTATTATTACTAATAGCATTCAGTATGGTGTCAGATGCACATTCTATCGTAACAGGTTCCCCTATATCCATGCGTTTCTCCATAGCTGTAACTTTCATCTCAGTTAATAAGTTCTTTATATCTCCTAGCCCAAAAATCAACAGTCATATTGTCTAATTCTTGTTTGAACACCTCATCATTGGTATTCAACTTACTTGCTCGCAAAAATTGGCTATTCACTATACTTTTAAACATATATGTAGGATGCATACTTTGAGAATGTACATACCACGTAGCCTGAATATTTTTCTTATATATCATACTATTAAAACTCTCATTCACAGTGCTAACAGTAATATCCAAAAAAATTCAATTAACCACATCATAATGCAAATCAAACACTAAAAACTGTGTATTTTCATGTAATAGGATGATATATACTTTTAGTGAATCTACATTATCATTCCAAATTAGGCAGACATCATCCATAAATCGTTTCAAAAATACCAGACTACTATTTTTATATACTACAGGATGAATTTGTCCAAAGATGTTAATTTCTTCCCACCTAGCTAAAACTAGGTTAGCATATGTGTTCGCAACAGGTGTACCCATTGTGACACCTATATGTTTTTATATTTATTTATAGATGTCTTATTTGTTAGGCATATTTTAGGTACAAATGTGAACTCTATGTTTAAATTAAGAGTGGTCATGTGATTAGATTTGTATCCTATTGGTTAACTTGATTTATAAATGAGCTCACTGATTTACCAGTGTTTATGCATTGAGAAAAATCTTTGCTCGAAAGCTTCGCATTTTATTTTTGTGCCTGTGTCTGAAAAAATTAAATGGTGTTTTCCTTGCTTGGTGTTTTGCTCAAGTCATGGTTCCACTGCCTTGACATATCTGGTGGAGCCTTGCAGTACTCTCCAGCCTCATGTGCACACATGTTCATAGTATGTGCCATGCTACACAATATGATCCTGCTGAAACAGCTGCAGCAGGAACAGCATGGGGAAGGGCGACACAGCCCACCACCATTACCAAGGACCCCATAGACACAAAGGGACTCACAGGAGAAGGCCCCTGAGCCTGCTCCTGTAGGCAGATGGAGGCATGCCCAATATGCTCAGGCCTTGACAAAGAGGCAACACATAGCGCACACAATGACACTGTAGGGACCCCAGGAACTGAGACCTCTCTATGACTCACACACACAGTAAAATGGATGACACACACATGACATTATCTGTAACTTACCATGTATAGGCAGTGTACTGTGTGCATCCAACATAGGCGGCCCTCAAGCACCATCCTCACAAATGGCGCAAGCACAAGGTAAGTCAGTCTTCTTAACAATAAATGACTGGATTAGTATGTTTTGGTAGCATATCTATAGTAATGATGCATGAATGCAAGGCAATGGTGTGGCCTGCTGGGATAGTAGCACACAACTGATAGCTATGTGGGACACCAGGAAATTTCTGTCCAAAACTGGCCTCCACACACTATGCAATAGTACCCAAGGTGGCAAATCCCACTGCAGTATATGTGTGGGGACAACTAACTGTGGATTCATATGTCACAGGCATGGATGTCAGGGTGGGGGTACCATAACCACCCCTCACACCCACACAGCAAATCAGCTGTAGAAAACCACAGAGAAATGTCTAATAAAGGCACACAAATGAGGACAATGTTGAATTAACCCCTTACAGACTCACACAGTGATAGCACAGCAGGACCCGCAGTTGCAGTAAAGCTATGAAGGGTAAGAAGTCTAAAATTCAAATGTATGCCAGTACAATCTGACCTGGGCTCTTTACTGATATGCCTCTAGTCCCCAAGACAAGGCACAATATTATGGTAAATGGAACCAAAATGTAAAGCAAATATCAGCACAGTCTGTGCAAATGTCTACAGTTGACAGGTGTGACCCCCCCCCCCTATATACCAACACAAATGCAATAACATGTATGTTTTCAGGGAGATAGCAGCATAGCACAATTTGGCAGGGCTATACCAATACACATGAAAACATGTTACCTGTCCACGAATGAGCTACATGTATATGTTGTTAATACTGTCTGGATCTGGCCAGCACATTCTCCTGGCACTTGTCTTGTAGTCCTCTAGGTACAGTGCTACCTTTGAAAGGGCCATGTGCAGATAAATGTAGTGTTAACTGTTACGCATGTCAGTGACACCCACTGCTCTGCCACTGACATACCTGGAAGTCACAGTGATATATGGAATATACTACACATATTAGTGACATATTGAAGGATGTGTAACAGAGGTGCCAAGACATTTGTGAATATAAGTGCTTTCTGCTACCGTTACCAGTAGTCATTCTCAATGATCCTTTTTTCTTATGTTTGCTTTTACATATAATGGACATGCCTGCACAGTTGAATGCACTCTGTACCCACACCCATAACTCCCAGCCTCTGACAGCAAGATGTCTGGACAAAGGCAGAAATAAAAGTGGAACAAAGGCACAATGATAGGCACATGTTGTAAATATCGGCTTTACATACTGAGAAAGTTGGTAGAGTGAGAGATTTGCAGTAGCGGGAATTGTCTGAATGTTATGTATTCTAAAACAGTAATTTCTGTAACATTTTGTAACATCAAACTTCTATTATATGTAACTAACTTGCCATAAAAACACAAGTTTACATAGAAAGGATGAAACCTCTAGCCAAACACCTGGACAACCTGCCAAAAATGTACAGGTGAGAGGTATGCCCACAAAAGGATATGATATCTCAGGTTAGAAAGATACCACACAAGCAGGAGATCCCCAGACAGTATATCACCAGGCTGCTGGGCTGTTTATACAACCGTGTCATTACTAAACTGGTTGTAGACACACCTCACAAATGGCCTTGTTGGGCAAGAATTTACATAGCTGTCCTCATAATATTGGTCTATGCATCATACAACTAGTATTCCTCTGGTAAAACACTGTAATGATCTGAGGATATCTGGCACTAGGTAATGACACAATACATTGAAGTTTCAGACTACAGATATGTCAGAAAATGTCTGCTAAACAAAACAAGTACCCTGAGGAAAGTCCTGTGTACTCCTGAGAGGTATGGCTGTAGCACACAAAACCCTGTCTGGAGTACTCCTGTCTCTGGAATGGAGTCCCACTCTAACTATAGAAGGTCACACTGGGCATGATCCTACACTTAGAATCACAGGACATGTTGGAACCTACATCGGAATATATGACTGTATTGTGTATTTATGTCCATGCATACAGACAGCTGTGTACATCTCAACTGTCCCCACACACACACATCAGAAAGGATTACCCTCAGCTAGCTGTAGGTGGCCCATATGTGATATATCTGCATCTGTTGTGTGAGATGCACACACACATATATATATTTATATGGGCAACAGATAACATATGTCAAGCATACACGCACATACATGTGGTGAACTGAGAGACAGACAGTGATACAGAGAGAGAGACACAGGGGACACAGACAGAGTGAGTTACACACATGGATACCCTGAATGGCATGCAGTGATGTCCTGCTGTGGACAGTGGCATACTAGTTGTAAACAGTTGCACATGCCAGCATAAAAGGTGATCCCCATTGTGTAATAGTACTGAGGCTGGGTTTATAATATCACATCACCTTTGTGTGTGTGTGTGTGTGTGTGTGTGTGTGTGTGTGTGTGTGTGTGTGTGTGTGTGTGTGTGTGTGTGTGTGTGTGTGTGTGTGTGTGTGTGTGTGTGTGTGTGTGTGTGTGTGTGTGTGTGTGTCCATAGGTCTAAGTATTAGGAGACTCTTCCCACTCAAACTTCACATTGCCCTACTTCACAAGATCTGCTGCTTTCATTCACCTTAGATATACCATTAGACACCGATCACCCCTATAAACTCTGTAGCACATACCATAACTGTGTAACACTATAGTACAAATAACTAGATAGGTACTGGCAACTGTGTGTGTGTGTGTGTGTGTGTGTGTGTGTGTGTGTGTGTGTGTGTGTGTGTGTGTGTGTGTGTGTGTGTGTGTGTGTGTGTGTGTGAGAGAGAGAGAGGCAGTTGTGTATGCAAGAGTGAGGGGATGTGTGTTTGTTTGTAGGTAGAACAGTTTTAGGCCATTCCCACCCACAACACTTCCCAGTGCCCCAGTTTATCAGTCCTGCTGATGTAATTTCCCTTATCGAGACCTTTGTCCAGTTGTCAGCCCAGTAAGCTCTGTAGCATGTGTGATAACTATGTAACACTATAGTGCAAATAACTAGATAGGCAGGGTTTCTACTCTCAGATCTGGCAAATGTATGTGTGGGTGTGTCTGTTTGTAGGAATAAGTATTTTGATAAGTTTTCCACCCACTGGCCTACTTTATCAGTCCTGCTGATGTCATTCCCCTTATCAGCAGCTTTGGCCAGTTGTCAGCCCAGTAAGCTCTGTAGTATGGGTGATAACTGTGTAACACTATAATACAAAAAACTAGATAGGCAGTGGTTCTACTCTCAGATCTGGCAAATGCATGTGTGGGTGTGTGTAAGTGTGTATGTTTGTAAGAAGAATTATTTTGATAAGTTTCCCACCCACTGGCCTAATTTATCAGTCATGCTGATGACATTCCCCTTATCAGCAGCACCTTTGGCCAGTTGCCAGCCCAATAAGCTCTGTAGCGCGTGCGATAACTGTGTAACACTATAGTACAAATAAGTAGATAGGCAGGGTTTCTAGTCACAGTTCTAGCAAATATGTGTGTATGTTTGTAAGAAGAAGTATATTGATAACTTTCCCACCCACTGACCTACTTTATCAGCCATGCTGATGTCACTCCCCTTATAAGTTCATAGGTGTGTACTAGGCTAATGACCCTGGAGCCATTACAACCTAGCCCATAGACGTACCCTGCCATTGTGCTACCCAACATTAGTTCACAGTGCTTACAACAAGTAGAGCCACTGGAGTGATCCCTGGGTGAATATTCTATTACCCATCCACTCACTGGCCTACTTTATCAGTCATGCTGATGTCATTCCCCTTATTAGCACCTTTGTCCAGTTGTCAGTTCAGTAAGTTCTGTAGCACATGTGATAACTGTGTAATACTATTGTACAAATAACTAGATAGCCAGGGTTTCTACTCTCAGTTCTGGCAAATGTGTGTATAAGTGTGTATGTTTGTAGGAAAAAGTATTTTGATAAGTTTCCCACCCACTGGCCTACTTTATAAGTCATGCTGATGTCACTCCTCTTATAGGTTCATAGGTGTTTACTACGCTAATGTCCCTGGTGCCGTTACAAGCCTAGCCCATAGAAGTCTCTTGCCATTGTGCCACCTGACATTAGTTCCCAGTGACCCCATCAAATAGCGCCACTGGAGTGATCCCTGGGCTGAACATTCTATTACCCATCCACTCATCAAGATCTCTCTGGAACAGGGTTGTCTAGGTGCTTTGCTTGACATGTATGGGAAGTCTATTCCAGGGCATGTGAAGTCTCTGAGTGAGGAATCTGTCCCTACAGCATGTTGTGTTGATTGTGGTAATGAGGTTGAGGTCCCTGCAGTGTATGGTGCAGAGTGTTTGGAATGTCTTTAGATGTAGCATTTCTAAAAGAGCTGGGTCAGACATGGCTTTGCAAGTTAAACAGAGATTGCCTCTAAGTAGGTGATATGAGACAGAGAATAGCTGGAGTCTTTTGAGTCTGTCTGTATATGACATGTGTTTAATGCCTAGGATCCTCTTTGTGTGGTACTTCTGTGGCCTCTCCAGCTGTTGAAGGTGTCTAGTGAGGTACATGCCAAATGGGCCATTGTACTTGCTGATTAGTCTAAAGAGGGAAGAGTACACAGAGATGATGACCTCTTTCTTCCTGGATGAAAACCCTTGGTAATGAGATGTGCCACATAGAAGGATTTCCTGACCACAGTGGCAATGTGTTGGTTAAAGGAGAGGTTGCTGTCAACCTGTGCACCCAGATCTCTTATAACACCTACAGTGTTCAGTGGGCTCCCATCAATGTGGTACTTAGTGGCAACTGAGTTTTTACCAAAGGGTCTGATGATTCATTTTAAGGTGTTAAGCTTCAGGTCATGGTTTCCACACCAGCCAGTGGTCTCTGTGAGGCCTTTCTGTAGGATGTCTGCATTACTTGTGGAGTTAATGATGGCTCCAAGCTTGCAGTTGTCTGTGAACATGGTCAGCTAGAGTTCCTTTGTGTTGGCCTGGACTCCTGAGAAGTAGATGCTGAACAAGAGAGTACCCAGGAGTGATCCCTGTGGGACTCCACTAATGACTGGTTGGCAGTCTGACTTGGAGCTTGCTACTTTCAGACTGTGTGTTCCATCTGTAAGCTAATTTGCAATCCCCTCAAGTGATATATGGGTTGATGTCTAGTTTGCTGGGTTCAACAATAATAACTGACTGAGGAATGTTATCAAGAGCCTTGGCCAGATTGATGTAGGCTGCATGCAATGCCTTACTGTCATACACAACCCTGGTGACTGACTCATAGAAGTCAACCAGGTTGAGCAGGCATGATCTGCCATTCACAAAGCCAAACTGTGTGGGGTCCAGAGTTAGGAGATTACCTATATGTTTGTCGATCAGGTCCCTGATGATGCACTCCATATCTGTACATATCAGACTCGTCAGGCTAATGGGCTGATAATTCCCAGGGTCTGTAGTTGCTACTTTTTTATGAAGTGGGATGACTGTAACAGTGCACCATTTGGGAGGGACAAAGACTGATGTGAGGCTGTGACTGAACAGAGCACACATATGTGGTGCCAGGAATCTTTGTAGTTCATGTAGAATACAGCCAGGGCTAATTTTGGGTCACATGGAAGCTGTATTTATGCCCGTGGACAATGCAGGTGTAACCTGGGTGGCAATAGTAATGGCTGCCTGGCATTCTTCTGGCATTTTCATTATTCCCCTAGGGAGGAGAGAGGTGTAAAGCTGGCACTGATTGTTTTGGCAAGAATGTTGGCAATATCTGTTGGCTCAGTATAGGAGGTAGCATTGTGCAGTAACTCAGAGCACTTCTGGGTATTGCTCTGGACATTGTTGATATAACTATCAAAGGTTTTGTGATTGCTGTCAGTGTCTGCTGCAATTCTGCCATAATAGCTGGCTTTAGATGATTTCATGAGGGATCTCAAGTTATTGTTGAGGCTAATAAGAGAGTTTTACCACTCTTGGGACTCAACCATTTTCTGCAACAATTTCTTCCTTCTGTTGTACAGGTTATTAATAGCAGAGGACCACCAGATTGGCTTCCAGTGTTTGCAGGAAAGTGTCATGGTTCTGTTGGGTATGGCTAGTTCTATGCATCAATCGATGTGGTACAGTGCATTTGTGTATGATTCAGCAGTCATGCATGTATTTTCTATTGGCATGGGTGCTGTGAAGTTAGCCACCTCTGTTTTGTGGAGTCCAAAATCAGCTTTGGAGAAGATTTTCAAGATGGTTACCTTTGTGGGGTGTGTGGGTGTGATGTGGATTTCCATGGTGA
This sequence comes from Protopterus annectens, assembly GCF_019279795.1. Classification (NCBI taxonomy): domain Eukaryota; kingdom Metazoa; phylum Chordata; order Ceratodontiformes; family Protopteridae; genus Protopterus; species Protopterus annectens. The sequence goes on along the minus strand of NC_056745.1, from coordinate 867,128,956 downwards.
TTACTTTATGGTTGGATTTGACCAGGTAGGGATTGACTGCTGTTGTCAAGCAACTGTCCCATATGTTAGTAATTAACACAGGTCAAGGATGTTGCTTCCTCTACTGGGTGTCAGAATGAGCTGGTCCAGGGCATTGGCACTGATGAATTCCAGAATGTTTTGGGCCAGTGTACTGGTGCTTGAGTATCTTTCCCAGTTGATGGAGGGGTAGTTGAAGTTTCCTAGTATGAGATTGTTGGGTTGGACCCTGATAGATTCCAGGGTACTGAAGAATGCAGATTGATAGTCTAGGGACATGGATAGGGACCTATATCAGGCTATGACCTGGATTGCACTATTACCCAATGTCAGTTGTACTTGAAGTATGTCAGATGCATTATGCTGGGATACTAGTGTGGAGGTGTGCATATCCTTTATTAATATGGAGTCACCAATCCCTTTGGAGCTGTGGTCCATGTTTTGGGGCTGACAGATGTGGAATGATTTATAGCCTGGTAGTGCAGCGGTGCTGTCTACTGCTGTAAACCAGGTCTCTGTTACAGCACAGATGTCAATGTTCTCCATTTTGAGGAGTGCTTCGAGTGGCTCCATCTCGAGATTTAGATGTCTAGTGTTGCGCAGTGTGACCCTCAGATTGCATATATGTATAGCTGTTACGGTGGTAATTTGATTTGGAATACTGCCTAAAAAGGCACTATAGGGGTCGCAAGACACTTAGCCAGTACATGGAAACCCAAGGGTGACAGATGCAGGCCATCTCTGGCAAGCCATCGCAGTCTGTCAATCATGTCATCCCAAGCAGAGAGATACTGAATCCCCTGAGAATGACAACAGACACTTAAGCCAGTTGTTGAAGTCAATCATTTATTTGTTTGTACTGCGGTATCATTCTGGGTGACAGTAGTATACTGCTCAGTGCTACTATCATACCCGCCTAGCCCACATAATCTGCAAGCTCCACCATGTCTCTTTTAATGTAGTCCAGGGAGGTGCATCTTATTCATACACACATGGACAATGACAGAGCAATACTTGTAGTTGTTGTGGAGTGACCTGACTGGGTAGGATTCTGGCACCTGACAGACAGCTGACTGTTACCCTCTCCATGTTCAACCTAGTGAGTGGGACATCTGTGTGCTGCACTATTGAGTCACCTATGATTACTGTATTAGGCAAGGTGGTTAGCCTTAGGGGCCAAGGTTGAGGGGCACACTGTATAGGTGAGATATGTGTCCTGTGGTTTGTGCTGTGTTGTGGTGGTCAAGTGGATGTCTGTCTTGGTGGTCCCTGCTGTTAGGGTAAATGTCTACTGAGTGCCTCTGTGAAGGTGGGTGTGTGGGTTTTTTGTATGTCAGAGCTGTGATGGTGCATGTTCTGGAGGGGTATGTGTTCCATGTGGCGTGGTGCAGGTGTTGACCCTTCTCCTCTTGACCAACTTGTCTAGTGTTTGCTGGAGAGTGCATATCTTCCAATTCATTGATATAGGGATATCTCCCACAAGTCTGAGTGTTGGGAGTTTAGAGGAGAGGGTTGTCTGTGTACATAAGCCAGTTGCAACAGTGCCTGAGAATGCCCAAGTGCATAAGGTTAGTGGGCAAAAGCACAGAGAATTGCACTTTAATCATGCCAGGAGAAGGGGTCATAACTACTAGGTACTGGAGCTAATTCTGTGAGGAACAGCTACTGCTGATGGCTCTCTGGTGTGCTAGAATTATTGATACAAAAAACTGCTGAAGTGCAAAGCTATTAGGCTATTCGAAGTGCAGGAGAGAAATAACTAGCAAGTTATCAGCACCTTTGGCCAGTTGTCAGCCCAGTAAGCTCTGTTGTGCATGCAATAACTGTGTAACACTATAGTACAAATAACTAGATTGGCAGGGCTTCTGATCTCAATACTGGCAAGTGTGTGTGTGTGTGTGTGTGTGTGCGTGTGTGTGCGTGTGTGTGTGCGTGTGTGTGCGTGTGTGTGTGTGTGTGTGTGTGTGTGTGTGTGTGTGTGTGTGTGTGTGTGTGTGTGTGAAGCTCATATCCTGCTTGGCTAATACCATTTTGATATATGTACCATCCATGCTTGTTTACCACCTCCCGATGGCATTACTTTATATAGCGAGGCAACAGCATCTGCCTCACATGCCGCATTTTAAAACACTGTGCAGGCCATACCACTCCTCTGTACAGATGTCTATGGAATATCCAGATGTTTGCAACCTATATGTGGTCTGTGTCTCTTAACAATGCCCATGTATGTGATATTGTTGCCAAATTGGCCACATTGAGTGTAGTGACACACCTGACAGCATCAGGTATCATACCTGACTGAAACATCATGCTGATACAACGTCTGCTACACTATCACTTGTCCAGGCTTGTATCTCACCATCCATGATGGCATTCAGAACATTATGTGTTGTAAAAGGTAGTGTATGTCCTATGCATATAATCTATGTGGGGCATGTCATGTGTATGTAGTACTATAGTATGTCAAAGTGGAAATGTAGTTTTACTAATCTGTCTATTGCCAACTGTGTTTGTGTTACTGTGTGTACATCCCCTGTGTCACTTCTTGCTGTGTGTATGCAAAGGATATACCATTTTGTCTTCCTGTTCCACCCGGTGAACTCAGGAATACATACCTCAAACCTGTCATACACAGTATCATACATGCCCTCATCAACTGCATCAGGGTTGATTGTATGGAAAAGAAATGGCAGGGCCAACAGGTGTTGACAGGTAAATCTGTTGCAGTTAATGTAATGGCTATGCTTGTGAGGGATAGCAGTAACTTGTTCTGTATGTATGATCCTGTGTTACTACACAATACTGCACTGTCTGAAGGCTACCTGTCTGTGACAAGCGGTATATATGCAAGGTCACACTGACAACAGTGTCTCTCACACACTGTTGCATGCATACACACCTGGTACATGTACATATAAAGCTGTCCCTTGCCTATGACATGGTCGGTGTATTCCCAGTCTGCCATACTCTCTCTTGGGAATGTCTGCAGGGCCACAGCCTGCAGACACACAGACACCTGGAACACAAACAGAATACAGCATGTCAGACTACATTCAGTCAGTGGTACTAACAGTAATAATGTATCCTGGCTAATAAGGTACATACACCTGTATTTGTACCCATAACAAATGCAAGGAGACAGCACCTTACATAGTATTACATAGCTACACTGTACTATATTCACCCTGTGCATCAGACCCATATTAGCATGTCCTTGCATTAATGTTATGGAAGACAGGGATGTGGCACAGGTATCATCATATGCACAGGGTGTGGTGTGTGGGTTTGTCAGTGGCCTAGGTTGGGCCATACGGTTAACATCATGTGTGTATGTGTGTGTGTGTGTGTGTGTGTGTGTGTGTGTGTGTGTGTGTGTGTTTGGAGGGGTATCCAATAGATGGGCTGTGCAGAGGTGCTGTGTGTGTCTGGTGGTGACCTGCCTGTGATAAAGATGTATGTGTGTGTATGTATGCACACAGACACGCCATGTGGCTGTCCTACACAGGAGTATGTTGGACAGCTGTGGACCATACATGGCAGGGTGTCCAGTTCACCTTCTCCAGCCATGGACATGGGAATTGGTCCTGCCAGGGGTATCACTGCCACCAGCAGGCCCAAGGCCAGAATCAGCACTGCTTCCTGATGGTAAATGCTGCCTGCTGTATCCATGCCCCTAACAGGACTGGCCAGGACCACATGCCCTTGGCCTGCTCTGGGGTGATGTGGACAGTAACCCCCCTTCAGTACTGCTGGTGTCACTGCCACTATGGGAGTGTGAAGGTGCATGGCCCCGTAGACTCTCAGCTGTTGTTGGTGTTGACCTACGTCCATGTGGCCAATGCCCATCTCCCACCACATGCTCTAGCACTGACATACCACGGTCGATGATTGCCAAGGTCTCAATTCACCATCTATTCATGACCCCAGTATTTTGATATGTGGCCTCAACAAGGTCATGTATGTTGCCACGTAAATCTGGAAGTGTTGCATCCACCACCCTGAGTATTTGTCTGGTGTGGCATTCACTATGTGCCTGTGCATCCATGACAGCCTGAAAAGTGTGTCTGGTGAAACCTGCTGTGGCACTTGTGACAGCATCCTAATGGGCAGCAGTCCTCGTGCAAACACCCCTGTCCATCCACCTGCGTGGCACCTTGCCTGCACTCTGGCTATGGCCAGTGTCTACACTCACGCCTGCCATAGTCACCACATTAGCCTGTTCTACGCCACCACCTGCTAACTGTCCATTATCTGTGGCCACTGGTGACGGGGTATGTGTGGGCATTGTCACTGTGTGTGAGAATGGTGTGGGCAAGAGTGGAATGCCAACCAATGGCACAGATTCAGCCGCTGACAACTCCACCTCTACCTCACTATTCCTATCATCATTGTCAGGATCTGCAGAGACAATGACATCAGGTTTCAAGAGTGAGGGACCTCAAACCCCATTGCCACCTGTGAGGGGAAGACAACATATGTACATTAATACCTGTGCTTTGACGTTGGCTGGTACACACATGCACACACACACACACACACACACACACACACACACACACACACACACACACACACACACACCTGTTACACATACCTCACATTTCCCAAATGGTGACATGCATGACACACGGCCCTCAACATCATGCATTTCAGCCAGTTTTACTACATGTAACTAACAAAATAGAGCTCTGGGATACATGAGTAATGTTAGTTGGTGATGGCCCTTCCCCAGCACAGACTCCACCCATGTAAACATCATTGCTGTTCACCTGTATAGCACAATGGTAAGTACTACAGAACATACCTCACAACTGTACAGATCCTAGCAGGATGTGTAGATGTCGGCTCATATGTTTGCTCTGTTTCTCATAACCCCTGTGTTTGTCTGGTTCATAACTGGGATGATCTGAGGAGTGACATCACTGATTAATGATATACATTTGAGTTTCAGACTTCCAAACCAGCAGTAAATGTAAGGTCACACAATTCCTATTACACCACCAACCTTCTAAGCTTACAATAGATATGATAAGTGTACACAAACCTGTTAATATGCCATGTTCTTGTAAAATATAAGATGAGACCACAATAATGCATTCAGACATATTACCCAACTTTCATGTGACATATGACCTGTGCAATCCAATTGATAAACAAACAAATGTCTTAAGTGTAAAATATAATGACTGAAATATGTACAATATGGTGGCTGGATAAGTGTGCACATCCTTAAAGTGATACTTTGTTGAAACACCTTGTAAATGATGTACAGCATTCACTCTTCTTAGGAAAGTGTCTATCAGCATGGCACATCTTGACTTGGCATCATTTGGCCACTCTTCCTTGCAAAGGTCCCACAACTCTGTCAGATTGCAAGGGCAGCTCATGTGCACAGCCCTCATCATGTCACACTGGGGTTTTTCTATCGGGTTTAGGTCTAAGCTCTGGCTGGGCCAATCAATAACCATGAGTGTGTTCAGTTGGAGCCATTCTTAGGTAGCTTTGGATGTATGCTTTGTTATGTGGAAGGATGACACCCCTCCCCATCCTCAGCATTCTTGTAGATGCCTGATGGAAGTGGGCCAGATGTGAGTGTTATTTTGAACTGTTCAGAATTCCCACCAGCATGACTACAGGCTCAGTTCTGGCTTTAGAACAGCATCCTTACAGCAGGCCAATGCCACCAGCATGATTCACCATGGGGATGGTGGTATTCAGGTGAAGAGATGTGTTGCTTGTGCACCACAAGTACCTTTTGGCATTGTGGCTGTGAAGTCGATTCATAGTCTCATTACACCATAACACATTTTCACACATGCCTTTGGAAGACTTGATGTTCTGTATTACAAGTTGTTTCCACCTCTGGATATTTTTTGGTGTGGGGAAATGCTTCCATCTTCTGACCCTATCCCATAGGCCAGACTTATGCAGAATATGGGAGATTGTTCTCACATGTAGTACCCAACACCAGTACTTGCAGGAGATTCCTGCAACACCCTCAGTGTTGCTGTATGTCTCCTGGTAGCCTCTCTGACTAGGTTTGGACATGTATTTTCATCAGTTTTGGAGGGACGTCAGGTTCTTTTCATTGCACTGTTGTCCCATATTCAATCCACCTTTTAATGACTGTCTCCACTGTGTTCCATGGTGTATGTAATGCTGTGGTAATGTTGCTGTACCCTACTCCTGAGTGATACCTTTCAAATATGAGATCCCTTTGCTGCTTTGTAAGCTGACTGTAAGCCATGGCCGTTGCTGTTGCAGGCAACTGACCAAATGTCATGAATATCTTACTTGGACAGCAGACTGTTATTTGTTGTTACTAAGAATGCCTTTACTTGATGGCAGGTGTGTACCCAAGCAGACTTAATGCTGTCAGTAAATCAAAAGCTGCTGCTATACAATATTATCTGAAGGGTGTGCACACATATGCATCCAGCTTATTGTAAGGTTTGTATACTCCATATTTGGTGCCCAACAGATTGGTTGGTTTTACAAGTGAATTATTCATGTTATGGGTCACATTAAATGTTGGAAAAGGTGTGGACTGACATATTGTGATCTCAGTTTGTATATATCACAAGCAACTGGCAATTTAACATAGTTGTGTACACATTTTATATCCACTGTATAAGAGTAATGTTTCACACATGTCCCTACCTTAGGCTGTTTGTCACCCCATTTTGCTTGTCTTTGTCCAGAAGTCTTGCACTGACAGGTGGTAAGGTATGCTACAGGAATGGTACATTCTCTTCAGATAGGCCCCTGTAGGGACCACTGTGATGCAATGCAGTTAACCCCACCACAAGTGAACATGCACATAAAGCAATATGACTATGAGTGACAGTTGTGTACATAGTAAACTGCATACCCTTCACATGCCTGGGGTATTGGCAGACCACAACAGAACAATTCCATACTCACCGGCTTCAGGCTGCTGTCCCATATGCAGACCAGAGGGTCATAGGTAGTTGTGGGAGAGAGGTATTGTCAGAAGACTCACATGTGGCATTGGTACAGGATGAATGCAGCGTGTCTGCACATTTACAGTACAGCCCAAGTACTACACAATTTGCTGTCCTTCATCATAGATGTGCACTTCTTTGCATCAGAAAACTCCATCCACAACTGCAATCTGAACTGACACATGCAAGTAGATACTCTACAGATACAAGTATGTCTGCTACACTAGTCTAGTAATCTACACTGGGGCCTTACCTGCATGCTCCTCATCCATTGTCTGGGTGCCACCCACCTCCATCATCTGGGGGTCTGTACCCTGATGTTGTACTGGAATGGGTGCCCCAAGGTTGGTGAGGAGATCCTCAGTGGGTGTCAGTGGGGGCTGCATGGCTGGGTCTCCACCTGTGGCTGTGCGGTCCTTGGACACGGCAGCAGCCCTTTGCCGGGCATGGCTTATGAGGTTGGTTGCATGTTTCCGGACCTGTTCATATGTACATGTGTGCCACAGGGTGGTCCTCTCACACAGATGTTGCTAGCTTTGGCCAAAGAGTATTGCATGGTGCTGTAGTATGGCTTTGATGATAATGGTTGTTTCAGCTGCTAAAAATGTTGTCCTTCTCTGATGCGACATTGAACCTGGAAGACATAAACAGGAAAACACATCACAGGACCTTATACATTTGGCAACAGTACATACAGAACCTGCACATGTACATTGAATATCAGTAGCCACCACTCACAACCACACCATACCCCTGTAATCTATCAGCACAGTATCAGCTTGCATTGCACTCCTGGTCCTGATGTGTCATATTCCCCCCAGTGAGGGCCAGTTAACTCATTACATCTGAGTGACGCCTCCAGGTGCATCTGCAGTTACCTCCTACTGACACCTCTAGGCATCAAATATTGCTTGTTCTTATTTGCATCACCAATTCCAAAAACATGCTATGTACAAGGTTTTAAAATATTCCATCTTAAAGCTTCCATAATGGCAAATTCAACTGCATTAATATTTGACTTCTGTCTATTACAGATAAAGAGATATTAACTGTTGTTTTAATTATATTAATTTATATAGATATAATTTTCACATTTTTCTAAATATCTCAACAACCAAGTAATACAGAAACAACTCCTTAGTTTCATATGAAAGCACTCAGCTAGTTGAAGAAAATGCTGCTGACAGTATGTGTGTAACTTGAGTGGTTGCTAAGATATTAAGTTATTTAGAAAATATTATAAACGTAACAATTATTTTTACTGTGACTTATAAAATTTGGTTTAAGACCTACAAACTAAAGAATACTACTACTGTAAAATAGTTTCTTCTGAAGAGTTTGCCATTTATACTTCTTTCATTACCCCTATGACTCCAGAGATATGAACATTTGTTTGAAATGTGAGGACATAAGTTGATTCTGTCAAAAGGCTTAAGCTCCTCCCATTGGAAGTTGAAACTTCCTGAACTCCATTGGAATGAATGAGTTAATTGCATAATCCTATATTACTCACTCAGGTATGTGTAGATGGATGACATTGGCCATCTTCCATGCAGATGTGGTGTGGATGGTGCCGACGCTTGATGTGACTACAGTGTGTAATGCAGCTGGGAGCACAAACCTGAGTTCATGTAGGATGCAGACAGGGATGTTATCATGTCCCATGGATACTTATGTTTGTTGCATTTCAGTAGACAATATGTACCTATTCACTGGTGATGAGGGGAGGGGTGCGGGTGGTGAGCATATCCACCTATATTGATTCTGAGCCAGGGGGGTGATGTTTACCCTAACCCTATCTGCAGCAGGTTAGCTATGGCTAAGTTGTGTGTGTATGTGGTCTGAATGACCACCATTAGAGGTTGGGTTGGTTTGTTGCCTCTGAGATTGCATACATATGGGAAGATGGCCTTGTGATTGGCCTTGGTGGATGTGTTCAATTTTTACTCATAGTTAGCCTTACAGTAATCCACCTGTGACCTTATATGCTTGTTCAGACAATGACTGACTTGATGCCAGGTTGGTGCATGCTCCTACTTTACCCTGTACAACCAATATAGGGGCCAAGTCTGTGGTTTGTGTATTGCTGCCCTCCAGCAAAGAGGATTAATCAACTTTGGTGGAGGCAGGTTTTACAAGTAAGGTATTGCTGAGTCCATACAGCTATGTAGGTGTTTTATATCTGCTTGTAGTAGACACTGACACAAAGTCATAACACAGTTGGACACCTCTCCAATATCAAACTGATAATCATGCTTATTGTAGTACCCATGTCAGTGGCAGGGCAATGCAATAATGAGTAGCTGTAGAAATGTCACTCTGTTGAATGCACAGTAACTAAAATTACACACGTACACAATATGTACAGCTTAATTAACTGACATTCTGCATCCCATGTCTGTTGTTATGAGACGGCTAGATACACCTACTCATACTGACATGTGCACAGGTAATACTTGATATATATTTCTGTTCTATGTCAGTATGGCACACTGTATTCACACTCTTGCTGCCCAGTCATCCCTCTCAACCTGTTAGAGCAGGACATCTGTAGGATGACACACATCCATGGGGGGCAATGGGACTAAATTAGTGACACTGTATTAATATTGCTGTAACACACTTGAGTCATTCAATAGCACAGTAGCCTTTGCATTGACAGGCATACCCTGGAGGATGTACAACACTCATATGGCAGGAAGAAAGGAGAAAGGCTAGGAATGTGGTAGTGAGGGTAAGAACTTTTAATGTTGGCAGTATGACTGGTATAGGGACAGAGCTAGCTGATATGTTGGCCAGGGGAAGGTTGATATATTATGTGTGCAAGAGACCAGATGGAAGGGGAGTATGACTAGGTGTATTGGAGGCAGGTCACAATTGTGCTATCATGGTGCGGACGTGATGAGAAAGGGGGTAGGGGTTATCCTGAAGGAACAGTATACCAAGGATGAAATGAGTGTCTGACAGAGTGACGTTTATGAAGCTGGAAACTGATTGTGTAATGATGACTGTTGTTAGTGCATATGCTATGCGAGTTGTTTGTGCAATGGATGAGAAGAGAAATGTGAAGTCAGTTGGATGACATGGTGATGACTTTACCCAAGGGTGACAGAGTGGTGATTGCAGCAGATTTCAATGGGCATGTTGGTAAAGGGAACAGAGGGGATGAGGAAGTGATGGGTATGTATGGTGTTAAGCAAAGGAATGCAGATGGTGAGATGGTAGTGAATTTTGCAAAAAAGATGGAAGGATGGGCATGGGTGTGGTGAATACGAAGTATAACACAAGGGAGGAGCATAGGGTGACATACAAGAGTGAAGGAAGATGCACACACGTGGAATATAGCCAATGTAGGAGAGCCAATTTGTAGGAGATTGGAAACTGTAAAGTGCTGACAGGGGAAAGTGTATTTAGGCAGTGTATAATGTTGGTCTGTAAGATGACATTGGTGATCTAGAAGAGGAGGAGTGTGAGGGCAGCACCAAGGATCAAATGGTGGGAACTGAAAAAGGATGACTATGAGGTGGAGTTCAGGGATGAGTTAAGACAGGCACTGGGTGGCAGTGACGATCTGCCAAATATCTGGGTATGTACAGCAGAGCTAGTAAGGGAGAGAGCTAGAAAAGTGCTTGGTGTGACATGTGGATGGAGGAAGGAGTACAAGGAGACCTGGCGGTGGACTGAGGAAGTACAGGACAGTAAACAGAGAAAGAGGGTGGGGAAGAAGGAGTGGGATTCTCAGAGAGATGAGAAAAGTAGACAGAAGTATAAGGAGATGAGGTGCATGGCAAAGAGAGACGTGGCAAAGGCTAAGGATGAGGCATATGAAGAGTTGTATGACAAGTTGGATACTAAGGAGGGATGAAAGGACTCGTACCGATTGGCTAGACAGAGGGACTGAGCTAGAAATGATGTGCAGCAGATAAGGGTGATAAAGGATAATGAGGGAAACATACTCAAAAGCAAGACAAGTGTGCTGAGCAGATGGACAGAGTACTCTGAGAGGCTCATGAATGAAGAGAATGAGACAGAGAAGGTTGGATGATATGGATATGGTGAATCAGAAAGTGCAATGGCTTACCAAGGAGGAAGTAAGGATAGCTATGAAGAAGATGAATACTGGAAAGTTTGTTGGTCCACATGACATGCCTGTGGAAGCCTGAAGGTATTTAGGGGAAATGGCAGTGATGTTTTTAACCAGATTATTAAATGATATATTGGAAAGTGAGGGGTTGCATGAGGAGAGGAGAGAAAGTGTTTGAGTACCGTTTTAAGAATAGGATTGATGTGCAGAACTGTAGTAAGTACAGAGGGATAACATTGATCAGTCACAGCATGAAGTTATGGGAAAGAGTAGTGGCAGCCAGGTTAAGCAGGAGATGATGAGCAGTGGTCAGCAGTATGGTGTCATGCCAGGAAACAGCACTTCAGATGCAATGTTTGCTTTGAGAGTGTTGATGGAGAAGTACAGAGGAGGTCAAGAGTTGCTTTGTGACTTTCTGGACATAGAGAATGCATATGACAGGGCACCTAGAGAGGAGTTCTGGCATTGTATGAGGAAGTCATGAGTGGCAGAGATAGATGCAAGAGTGGTACAGGATATGTACAAGGGTGGTGTGACAGCAGTGTGGTGTGCAGTGGGAGTGATGGATGCATTTAAGGTGGAGGTGGGATGACATCAGGGATCAGCTGTGAGCCCTTTCTTATTTGCAATGGTGATGGACAGGTGACAGACAAGATCATACAGGAGTCTCTGTTGACTATGATGTTTGCAGATGACATTGTGAACTGTATTGAGAGTAGGGAAAAGATTTAGGAGAACCTGGAGAGGTGGGCATATGCTCTACAGAGGAGAGGAATGATGATCATCCAGACTGCAACAGAATATCTGTGTGTGAATGAGAGGGCGGGTAGCAGAATGTTGAGGATGCAGGAAGTAGAGTTAGCAAAGGGGGATGTGTTGAAATGATTGGGATCAACATTTCAGAGTAATGATGACTGTGGAGAAAAGGTGAAGAAGAGACTACAGGCAGGATGGAGAGAAGAAAAGTGTCAGGAGTTATTTGTGACAGATGAGTACCAATAAAAGTGAAAGCTAAGGTCTGCAAGAGGATAGTGAGGCCAACTATGTTATATGGGTTGGAGACAGTGGCATTGACAAAAAGGCAGGAGTCAGAGCTTGATGTGGCAGAATTGCAGATGTTAGGATTTGCACTGGTTGAAATGAGGGTCGACAGGATTAGCAATGTGTATATGAGAGGGTCAGCCCATGTTGGACGGTTTTGAGACAAAGCTGGAGAGGCAAGATTACATTGGTTTGGATATGTGCTGAGGAAGGATGTTGAGTATATTGGGAAAAGGATGGTAAGGATATAGCTACCAGGTAAGAGGAAAAGAGGAAGGCCTCAGATAAGGTTCTGTGAGTGGTGAGAGAGGACATGCAGCTGGTTGGTGTTACACAGCAAGATGCAGAGGACAGTCAGAAATGGCAGCAGATGATCCAGAGTGGTGACCCCTAATGGGAACAGCCAGAGGAAAAAAAATGAGATGTTGTAATGTCACTCTTTTGCCAAGGATTTGCCAGGCATACACAACTCTATGAGTAAATGACTACAAATATGAAGCATACATATGGTCAGTGTACATAACACCGGACAGTTACATGGTATGAGTCAGTATATCACATGCAGTTCCACACACACATTTGCAACAGTACTTTACTCTGAAAATACCATGTATAGGTCTCTCACATGTCTGAGACAAACAAGTATATCATAGTTGTATTCACAAGTAAGATAAGAATATGTATGACATCCCAGTAGCTGACCTAGCTTTGTCACAGTCAGCATTGTTCAGCACATACTCCAGTAGTAGTCATATGAAAGCCATCCTTTCCTGGGGTGACTCGGGGCTCTGATCTCTCATCAATGTCACTGCAGACAGACCCAGATGCTATGGCCATTGGTTCTGATCAGCAATATATCAGTACAGCAAGTCTTGTTGAGACATATATGTTAAATCTCCTATTTCCCATTCTTGCATAACCCTACTGCAGTCCATTACATGCTTACTTGCTTGACATACCTTTTTTTTCCCAAGTGTAGGTAGTTATATCCTGCTTTTTTATTTTCTCAATGTTTCTCCCTCTCTCTCTCTCTCTCTCTCTCTCACGGATGTAGGGTGTACATCTGTTTTTCATAGGCAGCAGCTTGCCTTTTGTAGGTAATGCTCATGAGCAGCTGATGGCCTGTGCAACAATTGGTGTCCCCCACTTGCTAATTGCATGCAGAACAGCTGTGTTGTTATTCATATAGCCAATGGCATGGCAGCAGACTCCTATAACTGAGTACTTCATGTGGGCATTGTCCCTTTTCCTTGCCTGTGAGGAGGATGTCATGGAGGTGTGTGTATAACAGCATCACACAGGGTATTTGGAAATACCTCTTACAACCAAAACTGTGGAGACAGGGCAACAAAATGAGGGAGAATGTTCCAGACATAGGAACAGAATGTAGGTATTGCTGTTATACATTTGGATTAATGCTAATCTAAAAGGGTTTGTGTGGACATGGAGTTTCTGCGGGATTTTAACACAGACAGTGTTATGTGTTTGACATAACTCTCAACTGTAGGGCTATCCGCAGAATGGCCAGAGTTTGAACTCCTATGTTTGGTGTGTTCCTCAGACATTTTTTGTCTTTGGAAAATCAGTAGCATACTCTAGGGAATGCAGTCAGTAACTGTTAACATCCATTTGTGTTTCTGCCCTCATATCCCTCAGAAAAGATATCTTACAACTAACCATGTTAAACCAGCAACTTTCTCAGTTTATAACAGCAATATTTCAAATATGTCCCTGTTTTTGGGTGCCTGTCCCATAATTTCCAGGCTTTGTCCAGATGTCATGCAGTAAGAGGTTGATAGGTATGGTATATGATTATTTAGTGCCTACATTCCTGATACCATCTCAGTGATGTATCAGACTGCAAGACATGTTATGTGGAAGAGGCTTTATATATGAGGGGAAAGCCTGGACATTCTGTGGGACTCTGTACAGTTGAGAGATCTGTGTATTTCTGGCAATTGTTGACAGACTGTCAGGATTGTGCAGCAGTGTAGAATGTCAATGTTATTTGGCCTGTATAGGGAGGGGGTGGATGTATGTGTTGTGGCTCCTTTTATATCGGCCTGTGCATGTTGCTCCTGTTTCTTGTGGTCTATTGGCTGCATATGTTTGTAGAGGCAGACTAAGACATGTCCCATACCATGGTCAGGCATAATACTACAATGTGAATTGGGCAAGTATATGTAGGGGGAGTGTGTGAGTGGCAAATGTGTTGAGATGTTTTTGCTCACACAGTCCTTATACTGTGCTGTTCCTTTGGCTTACTGGTATGTCACTGTGACTGTGGTGGAATTGGTTGTGGATATGCACTTTCACACTGGTGTCTGTCTTTCAGTGCTTTAACATCCCTGTAGTGCCTGATATATTTGCCAATACATGTGTAATTCCTCCGTAGTGAATTTGGTTAGGTAAAAAACTTTCTTACACTGTGAAGGACACCAATGTGGAACAGAAAAGGTAAACACTACTAAAAACTCCTGATGTCCACCACAGCAGTAAAACTTAATAGTAAAATCAAAACTTTAATAAAAAGAATATAACATAAAATAAGCAGTCCTCAATCTTTCGATAAGCGCTTTCGGCAAATAAGCCTTCCTCAGATCGTATAAAAAGGACTGTTCAGCTTTTGTATTTATAAGGCATCACAGCCATTCCTCATTTAGTTCTCTGGCACACCCTTGTTGCAAAGCAAAGGGAGGCCAGCTAGCAGAGAGGTATAATTTCCTTCATTGTAATTAAAGGGGCAGTGCTTCTCCTTACTATAGGATTGTATATGAGAAAACTAATAGCTATGGATGTGAATACATTATATGAATGAAGCAACATTCAAGTAAACTTGTTAATCATATTCCTTCTATTCTTAAGTGCAGGTTTTAATGGCACAATAGTATTCAAGCCTGGTGATCTGTTTGCTCTTAAATTAATTATCCAGCATGTTTCCCTTAGCTCTGTGCGATTATGAACATCACCTCCTCTTGTGTTCTGACAGACTGCCTCTATGGCCTTAAATACAAAGTAATGAGAAGGATACTGTGCTACATGGGCTGCTAAGGCATTATTGGGATCTTTCTGTTTGATGTCCCTCAAATGTCTGAGGATATGTTCCTTAAGACGTTGATCTGTTTGGTAAATATAGAAAGCACTACACTGGCAGCAAGTCGCTAAGTACATGATGTGGGAACTAGTATAATCAGCACAGACATTAAAATTGTACTGTTGCCTGGAGTATGGATGTACAAAAACATTGGAGCTGTCAATGGAGTTGCAAGCTTTGCATCTTAAGCACTTGAAAGTGCCCTTTCTATTAGAATCGGGCCTATTTCTTTCAAATCCATCTTTGTTGCAAATGAGATATTTCAAATTCTTCTTATTCTTGTATAGGAATCTGGGCTGTTCACCTACAATGTCTCTTATTTTGTCATCAGTTGTCAATACCGGTCAAAACTTCCTAATAACTTCACATACTTGCTTATTGTCAGCATTGTATGTTAACAAACATTTAAGTTGCTGTGATTGAGTTTTAAGATCCCGGCTCTCATAATGACTCGATGTGGGTTCAGAGAAGTAGGGACATCCTTTTCCTCTCCTTAATTCCTGTGGATTATGCTTCAATCTTAGATTCTTTCTTTTATAGGATATTTTACTTAAATGTGTCTCAATATTTCTCTGTTCTGCTACAAAGTCTTCATTCTCAGTACATAATCTTGAGGTTCTTAAGATCTGATTCTCAAAGATGTTATCAAAAATATGTCCTGGGTGCATACTCTTCCTATGCAGATAATGATTTCTCCAGGTTTCTTTTTTATGAATTCCTGTACTGATACCTCTGTCAGGATGCAGATGAATATTTACATCCAGAAATTCTATGGTCTCCGAAGAATGTTTATCCACAAACTCTAGAAAGTCAGTGCTCTCGTTGATAAAGTTGACAAAAAGGTCCAATTGTGTACAGCTGCCTCTCCAAAGGATAAAGACATCATCCACAAAATGGCCGTAGTACACTAGATATTGTTTCCAAGTGCTGGGTATCAGTTGATTATGTTCCCACTCAGCCAGAACCAAATTAGAGTAACTATTTGCACATGGGGTGCCCATAGCCACACCACATGTCTGCAATTAGAAAGAATTCCCATACATAAAGATGTTATTTTCCAATACAAGTTCCAGCAAGGAACATATTGGTTCTACTTCCATACTGTTCCTTGCTAAGAAAGATCTTATTGCCTGTAGACCATAGTCATTCGGAATCACCATAAACAAACTCTTGATGTCCATTGTCACTAGTAACAAATCTTCATATTTCTTGAGGTCCTTGATAACTAAAAAAGAGTTTTTTCAGAAAATCTCCTGAGTCCTTCAATACAGTTCCTGCTAGTGGCAGGGCCTTCTTTAATTCATTCTCCACGTACATGGAAAAAGGTTCAGTTACCCACCCCTACCCGAAACTATGGGACATAGGGGTGGGTCAACTGGATCATTGCGAATTTTGGGGAGTCCGCTGATGTATGGAAGCATAGGTTTAGGGCAATCAAATAACTCATATAGTTCTTGTGAGATATTTGCCTCTATCAATAGATCATATAGATGGCTACGAAAATGATCTACCTTAGTCGTACCTTCACTGCAACTTAATCTCTTATACGTTCTTTCATCATCCAACACAGAGAGCATTTTATGCTTGTAGCATAAGGCTTCCAACACTGCTATACATCCCCCATTATCAGCAGGCTTGATGACCAAGCTGTCTGTCTCCTTTAGCTGCTTCAGCATTTCATTCTCATTAGTAGTTAAATTGAAGAAACGTCCTTGTCCTTTGGTTGTATTACCCCTTAGTTTGAAGATTTCATCTTCACATAATCTCAAGAACATCTCCTCTGGTGGAGGATTAGGGGGAACAAAGCTACTCAGTTTTGAATAAGGTAGCCATCTACTGTCATTAGCTTGTCCAAAAATACATTTTAATGCAAGGTTCCTGCAAAACATTCTAATATCCAGCACAAATTCACTAATATCAGATGGTAAGGTTGGAATAAAACTCAGGCCCTTGTCTAACAATGAAATCATATCAGGGCTTAAACTCTTATTAGAAAGATTCACTGCTAAACTTGGATCAGATCCAATTAAAGTGTGAGCTTCTTTCTTTTCCGTTCTTGACTCTGTGTTCGTTAAGTCCTGTGATGGTTGAATTTGGAAAAAAACAGCAAGGGCCAATTTATCGGTGCATGCTTTGCCCCTTCTTTCGGTCTAGTTGTTAGATTGGGGGCTAGGAGAGCATTCCTGTTGCCGGTTTCTGCACCCATAGTGGCTGTACTACTAGACGCTTCTCTTGAATCTTTTTCAGATATTACAAAATTGGAGGTCGGTACTGATGAGTTAAGAATAACAGGGTTGTGAATGGAAGGTTCCAGATCAGTTAAACTGACATGAGTAATCACATCTTCTCCATTAGGTCTAGAAAAAGGTATCTTCTCTTTATGTGGTGGTAGAGCTCCCCGCCCCTTATTATTGAATTCCTCTCTCGGCCATTCAAAGATATGGCCTCTCACAAAATCCTGATGGTCACGGGCTAGCTTTTTAACCTTCTGCTGTCTTAGCTTCACTTCATAAGCATTCAAGTTAATCTGTAGTTGTTCTAGGCTATTCAGATGTGAGTCATGCAGCTCTAAGCTTTCCAATTCAGTCTGCTTAGTTGATATAATCGCTGCCATCCTTTCCTCTTCCGGCTTGAAAAAGTCTATCAGCAAGTTCATGTATTTTCAACTTGTTTGAAGATTTATAATTTGCCATTTTGCGAGCAGATCCGGATAAGTGTTCCCATATGAGGGTAAACACTTCACTCACATACCTCGAGGTACAATTTGATGGTGCAAGCACGTTTCCATATGGAAGCGTTGCCACTGCTGTCTCTTGAGCCGGTAAGCTGCATTCTCCACTTCCGGAAATATACAATTAAAATTATTATCAGGAACCGATGCAACAACTGTGGAAGCAGCTACATTACCCAAATTCAGAACTAAAAGTGTGTTCAATAAGTCTCCCGATAGATTAGAAATATTGCATGTTCTGAGTTTGTAATTCAGGTTCAATTGCAGGCTTGCCATGTTCAGTGTAAGAAACAAAAACAGTCAATAGGCAAAAAACTTTCTTACACTGTGAAGGACACCAATGAGGAAGAGAAAAGGCAAACACTACTAAAAACTCCTGATGTGCACTACGGCAGTAAAACTTAAAAGCAAAATCAAAACTTTAATAAAAAGAATATAGCATAAAATAAGCAGTCCTCAGTATTCCGATAAGCGCTTTCGGCAAATAAGCCTTCCTAAGATCGTATAAAAAGGACTGTTCAGCTTTTGTATTTTTAAGGCATCACAGCCATTCCTCATTTAGTTCTATGACAAGCCCTTGTTGCAAACCAAAAGGAGGCCAGCTAGCAGAGAGGTATAATTTCCTTCATTGTAATTAAAGGGGCAGTGCTTCTCTTTACTATAGGATTGTATATGAGAAAACTAATAGCTATGGATGTGAATACATTATATGAATGAAGCAACATTCAAGTAAACTTGTTAATCATATTCCTTCTATTCTTAAGCACGGTTTTAATGGCACAATAGTATTCAAGCCTGGTGATCTGTTTGTTCTTAAATTAATTATCGAGCATGTTTCCCTTAGCTCTGTGCGATTATGAGCATCACCTCCTCTTGTGATCTGACAGACTGCCTCTATGGCCTTAAATACAAAGTAATGAGAAGGATACTGTGCTACGTGGGCTGCTAAGGCATTATTGGGATCTTTCTTTTTGCTGTCCCTCAAATGTCTGAGGATATGTTCCTTAAGACGTTGATCTGTTTTGCCAACATTGAAAGCACTACATTGGCAGCAAGTCGCTAAGTATTTGTTGTGGGAACTAGTACAATCAGCATAGCCATTAGAATTGTACTGTTACCTGGAGTATGGATGTACAAAAACATTGGAGCTGTCAATGGAGTTGCAAGCTTTGCATCTTAAGCACTTGAAAGTGCCTTTTCTATTAGAATTGGGCCTATTTCTTTCAAATTCATCTTTGTTGCAAATGAGACATTTCAAATTCTTCTTATTCTTGTATAGGAATCTGGGCTGTTCACCTACAATGTCTCTTATTTTGTCATCAGTTGTCAATACCGACAAAAACTTCCTAATAACTTCACATACTTGCTTATTGTCAGCAGTGTATGTTAACAAACATTTAAGTTGCTGTGATTGAGTTTTAAGATCCAGGCTCTCAAGATGACTCGATTTGGGTTCAGAGAAGTAGGGACGTCCCTTTCCTCTCCTTAATTCCTGTGGATCATGCTTCAATCTTAGATTCTTTCTTTTATAGGATCTTTTACTTAAATATGTCTCAATATTTCTCTGTTCTGCTGCAAAGTCTTCATTCTCAGTACACAATCTTGAGGTTCTTAAGATCTGATTCTCAAAGATGTTATCAAAAATATATCCCGGGTGCATACTCCCCCTGTGCAGATAATGATTTCTCCAGGTTTCTTTTTTATGAATTCCTGTACTGATACCTCTATCAGGATGTAGCTGAATCTTAACATCCAGAAATTTTATGGTCTTCGAAGAACGTTTAACCACAAACTCTAGAAAATCCGTGCTCTCTTTGATAAAGTTGAAAAAAGGTCCAATTGTGTAGAGCTTCCTCTCCAAAGGATAAAGACATCATCCACAAAACGGCTGTAGTACACTAGATATTGTTTCCAAGTGCTGGGTATCAGTTCATTATGTTCCCACTCAGCCAGGACCAATTAGAGTAACTATTTGCACATGGGGTGCCCATAGCCACACCCCATGTCTGCAAATAGAAAGAATCCCCATACATAAAGATGTTATTTTCCAATACAAGTTCCAGCAAGGAACATATTGGTTCTACTTCCATACTGTTCCTTGCTAGGAAAGATATTATTGCCTGTAGAACTTAGTCATTCGGAATCACCATAAACAAACTCTTGATGTCTATTTTCACTAGTAACAAATCTTCATATTTCTTGAGGTCCTTAATAACTAAAAAGAGTTTTTCCAGAAAATCTCATGAGTCCTTCAATACAGTTCCTGCTAGTGGCAGGGCCTTCTTTAACTCATTCTCCACATACATGGAAACAGGTTCAGTTACCCACCCCCTAAAAGAAACTATGGGACGTAGGGGTGGGTCAACTGGATCCTTATGAATTTTGGGGAGTCCGCTGATGTGTGGAAACATAGGTTTAGGGCAATCAAAGAACTCATAAAGTTCTTGTGAGATATTTGCCTCTATCATTAGATCATATAGATGGCTACGAAAATGATCTACCTTAGTCGTACCTTCACTGCAACTTAATCACATATACGTTCTTTTGTCATCCAGCATAGAGAGCATTTTATGCTTGTACCATACGGCTTCCATCACTACTATACATCCTCCCTTATCAGCAGGCTTGATGACCAAGTTGTCTGTCTCCTTTAGCTGCTTCAGCATTTCATTCTCATTAGTACTTAAATTGAAGAAGCATCCTTGTCCTTTGGTTGTATTACCCCTTAGTTTGAAGATTTCACTTCACATAATCTCAAGAACATCTTCACTGGTGGAGGATTATGGGAAACAAAGCTACTTTATTTTGCATAAGGTAGACATATACTGTCATTAGCTTGTCCAAAAATACATTTTAATGCAAGGTTCCTGCAAAACATTCTGATATCCAGCACAAATTCACTAATCTCAAACGGTAAGGCTGGAATAAAACTCAGGCCCTTGTCTAACAAGGAAATTATATCAGGGCTTAAACTCTTATTAGAAAGATTCACTACTAAACTTGGTTCAGATCCAATTAAAGTGTGAGCTTCTTTCTTTTCCGTTCTTGACTCTGTGTTCTTTGAGTCCTGTGATGGTTGAATTTGGAAAAAAACGGCAAGGGTGAAAGTATCGGTGCATGCATTGCCCCTTCTTTCGGTCTAGTTGGTAGATTGGGGGCTAGGAGACCATTCCTGTTGCCGGTTTCTGCACCCATAGAGGCTGTACTACTAGACGCTTCTCTTGAATCTGTTTTAGATATTACAAAACTGGAGGTTGTTACTAATGAGTTAAGAATAACAGGGTTGTGAATGGAAGGTTCCAGATCAGTTAAACTGACATGAGTAATCACATCTTCTCCATTAGGTCTAGAAAAAGGTATCTTCTCCTTATGTGGTGGTAGAGCTCCCCGCCCCTTATTATTGAATTCCTCTCTCAGCCATTCAAAGATATGGACTCTCACAAAATCCTGATGGTCACGGGCTAGTTTTTTAACCTTCTGCTGTCTTAGCTTGGCTTCATAAGCATTCAAGTTAATCTGTAGTTGTTCTAGCCTATTCTTATGTGAGTCATGCAGCTCTAAGCTTTCCAATTCAGTCTGCTTAGTTGATATAATAGCTGCCATCCTTTCCTTTTCCGGCTTGAAAAATTCTATCAGCCAGTTCATGTATTTTCAACTTGTTTCAAGATTTATAATTTGCCATTTTGCGAGCAGATCCGGATAAGTGTTCCCATATGAGAGTAAACACTTCACTCGCATACCTCGAGATACAATTTGATGGTACAAGCATGCTTCCATATGGAAGCGGTTCCACTACAGTCTCTTGAGCTGGTAAGCTGCATTCTCCACTTCCCGAAATATACAATTAAAATTATTATCAGGAACCGATGCAACAACTGTGGAAGCAGCTACATTACCCAAATTCAGATCTAAAATCGGGTTCAATAAGTCTCCCAATAGATTAGAAATATTGCATGTTCTGAGTTTGTCATTCAGGTTCAATTGCTGGCTCGCCATGTTCAGTGTAAGAAACAAAAACAGTCAATAGGTAAAAAACTTTTTTTACACTGTGAAGTATACCAATAAGGAAGAGAAAAGGCAAACACTACTAAAAACTCCTGATGTCCACCACGGCAGAAAAACTTAATAGTAAAATCAAAACTTCAATAAAAAGAATATAACATAAAATAAGCAGTCCTCAGTCTTCCGCTAAGCACTTTTGGCAAATAAGCCTTCCTCAGATCGTATAAAAAGGACTGTTCAGCTTTTCTAATTATAAGGCATCACAGCCATTCCTCATTTAGTTCTCTGACATGCCCTTGTTGCAAACCAAAAGGAGGCCAGCTAGCAGAGAGGTATAATTTCCTTCATTTTAATTAAAGGGGCAGTGCTTCTCTTTACTATAGGATTGTATATGAGAAAACTAACAGCTATGGATGTGAATACATTATATGAATGAAGCAACATTCAAGTAAACTTGCTAATCATATCCCTTCTATTCTTAAGTGCAGGTTTTAATGGCACAATAGTATTCAAGCCTGGTAATCTGTTTATTCTTAAATTAATTATCCAGCATGTTTCCCTTAGCTCTGTGTGATTATGAACATCACCTCCTCTTCTGGTCTGACAGACTGCCTCTATGGCCTTAAATATAAAGTAGTAAGAAGGATACTGTGCTACGTGGGCTGCTAAGGCATTATTGGGATCTTTCTGTTTGATGTCCCACAAATGTCTGAGGATACGTTCCTTAAGACGTTGATCTGTTTTGCCAACATAGAAAGCACTACATTGGCAGCAAGTCGCTAAGTATATGATGTGGGAACTAGTGCATTCAGCATAGACATTAAAATTGTACTGTTGCCTGGAGTATGGATGTACAAAAACATTGGAGCTGTCAATGGAGTTGCAAGCTTTGCATCTTAAGCACTTGAAAGTGCCCTTTCTATTAGAATTGGGCCAAGTTCTTTCAAATCCATCTTTGTTGCAAATGAGACATTTCAAATTCTTCTTATTCTTGTATAAGAATCTGGGCTGTTCACCTACAATGTCTCTTATTTTGTCATCAGTTGTCAATACCGGCCAAAACTTCTTAATAACTTCACATACTTGCTTATTGTCAGCAGTGTATGTTAACAAACATTTAAGTTGCTTTGATTGAGTTTTAAGATCCAGGTCTCATGATGAATCAATGTGGGTTCAGAGAAGTAGGGACGTCCCTTACCTCTCCTTAATTCCTGTGGATCATGCTTCAATCTTAGATTTTTTTCTTTTATAGGATCTTTTACTTAAATGTGTCTCAATATTTCTCTGTTCTGCTACAGAGTCTTCATTC
Organism: Protopterus annectens; assembly: GCF_019279795.1. Lineage (NCBI taxonomy): Eukaryota > Metazoa > Chordata > Ceratodontiformes > Protopteridae > Protopterus > Protopterus annectens. Next base: position 867,105,712 of record NC_056745.1, on the reverse strand, counting down.
TCAGTACATAATCTTGAGGTTCTTAAGATCTGATTCTCAAAGATGTTATCAAAAATATGTCCCGGGTGCATACTCCCCCTATGCAGATAATGATTTCTCCAGGTTTCTTTTTTATGAATTCCTGTACTGATACCTCTATCAGGATGCAGATGAATCTTTACATCCAGAAATTCTATGGTCTCTGAAGAATGTTTAACCACAAACTCTAGAAAATCAGTGCTCTCATTGATAAAGTTGACAAAAAGGTCCAATTGTGTAGAGCTGCCTCTCCAAAGGATAAAAACATCATCCACAAAATGGCTGTAGTACACTAGGTATTGTTTCCAAGTGCTGGGTATCAGTTCATTATGTTCCCACTCAGCCAGAACCAAATTAGAGTAACTATTTGAACATGGGGTGCCCATAGCCACACCCCATGTCTGCAAATAGAAAGAATCCCCATACATAAAGATGTTATTTTCCAACACAAGTTCCAGCAAGGAACATATTTGTTCTACTTGCATACTGTTCCTTGCTAGGAAAGATCTTATTGCCTGTAGACCATAGTCATTCAGAATCATTGTAAACAAACTCTTGATGTCCATTGTCACTAGTAACAAATCTTCCGATTTCTTTAGGTCCTTAGTAACTAAAAAAAGTTTTTCCAGAAAATCTCCTGAGTCCTTCACTACAGTTCCTGCTAGTGCCAGGGCCTTCTTTAATTCATTCTCCACATACATGGAAACAGGTTCCGTTACCCACCACCTACCAGAAACTATGGGACGTAGGGGTGGGTCAACTGGATCCTTCTGAATTTTGGGGAGTCTACTGATGTATGGAAACATAGGTTTAGGGCAATCAAAGAACTCATATAGTTCTTGTGAGTTATTTGCCTCTATCAATAGATCATATAGATGGCTATGAAAATGATCTACCTTAGTCGTACCTTCACTGCAACTTAATCTCTTATACGTTCTTTCATCATTCAGCATAGAGAGCATTTTATGCTTGTACAATATGGCTTCCTACACTACTATACATCCTCCCTTATCAGCAGGCTTGATGACCAAGCTGTCTGTCTCCTTTAGCTGCTTCAGCATTTCATTCTCATTAGTAGTTAAATTGAAGAAACGCCCTTGTCCATTGGTTGTATTACCCCTTAGTTTGAAGAATTCATCTTCACATAATCTCAAGAACATCTCCTCTGGTGGAGGATTAGGGGGAACAAAGCTACTCAATTTTGTATAAGGTAGCCATCTACTGTCATTAGCTTGTCCAAAAATACATTTTAATGCAAGGTTCCTGCAAAACATTCTGATATCCAGCACAAATTCACTAATATCAGATGGTAAGGCTGGAATAAAACTCAGGCCTTTGTCTAACAAGGAAATCATATCAGGGCTTAAACTCTTATTAGAAAGATTCACTACTAAACTTGGTTCAGATCCAATTAAAGTGTGAGCTTCTTACTTTTCCATTCTTGACTCTGTGTTCTTTGAGTCCTGTGATGGTTGAATTTGGAAAAAAACGGCAAGGGCCAATTTATCGGTGCATACATTGCCCTTTCTTTCGGTCTTGTTGCTAGACAGGGGGCTTGGAGTGCATTCCTATTGCTGGTTTCTGCACCCATAGTGGCTGTACTACTAGGCACTTCTCTTGAATCTCTTTCAGATATTACAAAATTGGAGGTTGGTACTGATGAGTTAAGAATAACAGGGTTGTGAATGGAAGGTTCCAGATCAGTTAAACTGACATGAGTAATCACATCTTCTCCATTAGGTCTAGAAAAAGGTATCTTCTCCTTATGTGGTGGTAGAGCTCCCCGCCCCTTATTATTGAATTCCTCTCTCGGCCATTCAAAGATATGGCCTCTCACAAAATCCTGATGGTCACGGGCTAGCTTTTTAACCTTCTGCTGTCTTAGCTTGGCTTCATAAGCATTCAAGTTAATCTGTAGTTGTTCTAGGCTATTCAGATGTGAGTCATGCAGCTCTAAGCTTTCCAATTCAGTCTGCTTAGTTAATATAATTGCTGCCATCCTTTCCTCTTCCGGCTTGAAAAATTATATCAGCAAGTTCATATATTTTCTTCTTGTTTCAAAATTTATAATTTGCCATTTTGCAAGCAGATCAGGATAAGTGTTCCCATATGAGGGTAAACACTTCACTCGCATACCTCGAAGTACAATTTGACGGTGCAAGCACGCTTCCATTTGGAAGCATTGCCACTGAAATCTCTTGAGCCGGTAAGCTGCAATCTCCACTTCCCGAAATATACAATTAAAATTATTCTCAGGAACCGATGCAACAACTGTGGAAGCAGCTACATTACAAAAATTCAGATCTAAAAGCGGGTTCAATAAGTCTCCCGATAGATTAGAAATATTGCATGTTCTGAGTTTGTCATTCAGGTTCAATTGCTGGCTCGCCACTTTCAGTGTAAGAAACAAAAACAGTCAAAGGGTAAAAAACTTTCTTACACTTTGAATGACACCACTGAGGAAGAGAAAAGGCAAACACTACTAAAAACCTCCTGATGTCCACCACGGTAGTAAAACTTAATAGTAAAATCAAAACTTTAATAAAAAGAATATAACATAAAATAAGCAGTCCTCAGTCTTCCAATAAGCGCTTTCGGCAAATAAGCCTTCCTCAGATCGTATAAAAAGGACTGTTCAGCTTTTGTATTTATAAGGCATTACAGCCATTCCTCATTTAGTTCTCTGACAAGCCCTTGTTGCAAACAAAAGGAGGCCAGCTAGCAGAGAGGTATAATTTCCTTCATTGTAATTAAAGGGGCAGTGCTTCTCTTTACTATAGGATTGTATATGAGAAAACTAATAGCTATGGATGTGAATACATTATATGAATGAAGAAACATTCAAGTAAACTTGCTAATCATATTCCTTCTATTCTTAAGTGCAGGATTTAATGGCACAATAGTATTCAAGCCTGGTGATCTGTTTGCTCTTAAATTAATTATCCAGCATGTTTCCCTTAGCTCTGTGCAATTATCAACATCACGTCCTCTTGTGGTCTGACAGACTGCCTCTATGGCATTAAATACAAAGTAATGAGAAGGATACTGTGCTACGTGGGCTGCTAAGGCATTATTGGGATCTTTCTGTTTGATGTCCCTCAAATGTCTGAGGATACGTTCCTTAAGACGTTGATATGTTTTGCCAACATAGAAAGCACTACATTGGCAGCAAGTTGCTAAGTATATGATGTGGGAACTAGTACAATCAGTATAGACATTAAACTTGTACTGTTGCCTGGAGTATGGATGTACAAAAACATTGGAGCTGTCAATGGAGTTGCAAGCTTTGTATCTTAAGCACTTGAAAGTGTCCTTTCTATTAGAATTGGGCCTATTTCTTTCAAATCCATCTTTGTTGCAAATGAGATGTTTCAAATTCTTCTTATTCTTGTATAGGAATCTGGACTATTCACCTACAATGTCTTTTATTTTGTCATCAATTGTCAATACCAGCCAAAACTTCCTAATAACTTCATATACTTGCTTATTGCCAGCAGTGTATGTTAACAAACATTTAAGTTGCTGTGATTGAGTTTTAATATCCAGGCTCTCATGATGACTCGATGTGAGTTCAGAGAAGTAGGGACGTCCCTTTCCTCTCCTTAATTCCTGTGGATCATGCTTCAATGTTAGATTCTTTCTTTTATTGGATCTTTTACTTAAATGTGTCTCAATATTTCTCTGTTCTGCTACAAAGTCTTCATTCTCAGTAGATAATCTTGAGGTTCTTAAGATCTGATTCTCAAAGATGTTATCAAAAATATGTCCCGGGTGCATACTCCCCTATTCAGATAATGATTTCTCCAGGTTTCTTTATTATGAATTCTTGTACTGATACCTCTATCAGGATGCAGATGAATCTTTACATCCAGAAATTCTATGGTCTCCGAAGAATGTTTAACCACAAACTCTAGAAAATTAGTGCTCTCATTGATAAAGTTGACAAAAAGGTTCAATTGTGTAGAGCTGCCTCTCCAAAGGATAAAGACATCATCCACAAAATGGCTGTAGTACACTAGATATTGTTTCCAAGTGCTGGGTATCAGTTCATTATGTTCCCACTCAGCCAGAGCCAAAATAGAGTAACTATTTGAACATGGGGTGCCCATAGCCACACCCCATGTCTGCAAATAGAACGAATCCCCATACATAAAGATGCTATTTTCCAACACAATTTCCAGCAAGGAACATATTGGTTCTACTTCTATACTGTTACTTGCTAAGAAAGATCTTATTGCCTGTAGACCATAGTCATTCGGAATCATTGTAAACAAACTCTTGATGTCCATTGTCACTACTAACAAATCTTCATATTTCTTGAGGTCCTTAGTAACTAAAAATAGTTTTTCCAGAAACTCTCCTGAGTCCTTCATTACAGTTCCTGCTAGTGGCAGGGCCTTCTTTAATTCATTCTCCAAGTACATGGAAACAGGTTCAGTTACCCACCCCCTACCAGAAACTATGGGATGTAGGGGTGGGTCAACTGGATTCTTGTGAATTTTAGGGAGTCTGCTGATGTATGGAAACATAGGTTTAGGGCAATCAAAGAACTCATATAGTTCTTGTGAGATTTTTACCTCTATCAATAGATCTTATAGATGGCTACAAAAATGATCTACCTTAGTCGTAGCTTCACTGCAACTTAATCTCTTATACGTTCTTTCATCATCCAGCATAGAGAGCATTTTATGCCTGTACCATATGGCTTCCATCACTACTATACATCCTCCCTTATCAGCAGGCTTGATGACCAAGCTGTCTGTCTCCTTTAGCTGCTTCAGCATTTCATTCTCATTAGCAGTTAAATTGAAAAAATGTCCTTGTCCTTTGGTTGTATAACCCCTTAGTTTGAAGATTTCATCTTCACATAATCTCAAGAACATTGCCACTGGTGGAGGATTACTGGGAACAAAGCTACTCAATTTTGTATAAGGTAGCCGTGTACTGTCATTAGCTTGTCCAAAAATACATTTTAATGCAAGGTTCCTGCAAAACATTCTGATATCCAGCACAAATTCAATAATATCAGACGGTAAGGCTGGAATAAAACTCAGGCCCTTGTCTAACAAGGAAATCAGATCAGGGCTTAAACTCTTATTAGAAAGATTCACTACTAAACTTGGTTCAGATCCAATTAAAGTGTGAGCTTCTTCCTTTTCCATTTTTGACTCTGTGTTCTTTGATTCCTGTGATGGTTGAATTTGGAAAAAAATGGCAAGGGCCAATTTATCGGTGCATGCATTGCCCCTTCTTTCGGTCTTGTTGCTAGACAGGGGGCTTGGAGTGCATTCCTATTGCTGGTTTCTGCACCCATAGTGGCTGTACTACTAGACGCTTCTCTTGAATCTCTTTCAGATATTACAAAATTGGAGGTTGGTACTGATGAGTTAAGAATAACAGGGTTGTGAATGGAAGGTTCCAGATCAGTTAAACTGACATGAGTAATCACATCTTCTCCATTAGGTCTAGAAAAAAGGTATCTTCTCCTTATGTGGTGGTAGAGCTCCCCACCCCTTATTATTGAATTCCTCTCTCGGCCATTCAAAGATATGGCCTCTCACAAAATCCTGATGGTCACGGGCTAGCTTTTTAACCTTCTGCTGTCTTAGCTTGGCTTCATAAGCATTCAAGTTAATCTGTTGTTGTTCTAGGCTATTCAGATGTGAGTCATGCAGCTTTAAGGTTCATAGGTTCATAGATTAGTACTAGGCTATTTGCCCTTGTGGGCCATTTTAAGCCTATCCAAGTACCCCATGTGAGAATCAAACCCTCCACCTTGTGTCTGCAAGGTAAACACCTTAACCATTCTGCCATCTGTAGGATGGGGTGGGAAGATGGCAGAATGGTTAAGGTGTTTACCTTGCAGACACAAGGTGGAGGGTTTGATTCTCACATGGGGTACTTGGATAGGCTTAAAATGGCCCACAAGGGCAAATAGCCTAGTACTAATCTATGAACCTATGAACCTTAAAGCTGCATGACTCACATCTGAGTAGCCTAGAACAACTACAAATTAATTTGAATGCTTATGAAGCCAAGCTAAGACAGCAGAAGGTTAAAAAGCTAGCCCGTGACCATCAGGATTTTGTGAGAGGCCATATCTTTGAATGGCCGAGAGAGGAATTCAATAATAAGGGTGAGCTCCACCACATAAGGAGAAGATACCTTTTTCTAGACCTAATGGAGAAGATGTGATTACTCATGTCAGTTTAACTGATCTGGAACCTTCCATTCACAACCCTGTTATTCTTAACTCATCAGTACCAACCTCCAATTTTGTAATATCTGAAAGAGATTCAAGAGAAGCGTCTAGTATTACAGCCACTATGGGTGCAGAAACCAGCAATAGGAATGCACTCCAAGCCCCCTGTCTAGCAACAAGACCGAAAGAAGGGGCAATGCATGCACCGATAAATTGGCCCTTGCCATTTTTTTCCAAATTCAACCATCACAGGAATCAAAGAACACAGAGTCAAAAATGGAAAAGGAAGAAGCTCACACTTTATCGGAAGACTGAGGACTGCTTATTTTATGTTATATTCTTTTTATTAAAGTTTTGATTTTACTATTAAGTTTTACTGCTGTGGTGGACATCAGGAGTTTTTAGTAGTGTTTGCCTTTTCTCTTCCTCATTGGTGTCCTTCACAGTGTAAGAAAGTTTTTTACCTATTGACTGTTTTTGTTTCTTACACTGAACATGGCGAGCCAGCAATTGAACCTGAATGACAAACTCAGAACATGCAATATTTCTAATCTATTGGGAGACTTATTGAACCCGCTTTTAGATCTGAATTTGGGTAATGTAGCTGCTTCCACAGTTGTTGCATCGGTTCCTGATAATAATTTTAATTGTATATTTTGGGAAGTGGAGAATGCAGCTTACCGGCTCAAGAGACTGCAGTGGCAAAGCTTTCATATGGAAGCATGCTTGCACCATCAAATTGTACCTCGAGGTATAAGAGTGAAGTGTTTACCCTCATATGGGAACACTTATCCGGATCTGCTCACAAAATGGCAAATTATAACTCTTGAAACAAGTCGAAAATACATGAACTTGCTGATAGAATTTTTCAAGCCGGAAGAGGAAAGGATGGCAGCGATTATATCAACCAAGTAGACAGAATTGGAAAGCTGAGCTGTTCACCTACGTCTCTTATTTTGTCATCAGTTGTCAATACCGGCCAAAACTTCCTAATAACTTCACATACTTGCTTATTGTCAGCAGTGTATGTTAACAAACATTTAATTTGCTGTGATTGAGTTTTAAGATCCAGGCTCTCATGATGACTCGATGTGGGTTCAGAGAAGTAGGGACGTCCCTTTCCTCTCCTTAATTCCTGTGGATCATGCTTCAATCTTAGATTCTTTCTTTTATAGGATCTTTTACTTAAATGTGTCTCAATATTTCTCTGAGAATCAGATCTTAAGAACCTCAAGATTATGTACTGAGAATGAAGACTTTGTAGCAGAACAGAGAAATATTGAGACACATTTAAGTAAAAGATCCTATAAAAGAAAGAATCTAAGATTGAAGCATGATCCACAGGAATTAAGGAGAGGAATGGGATGTCCCTACTTCTCTGAACCCACATCGAGTCATCATGGAGCCTAGCTCTTAAAACTCAATCACAGCAACTTAAATGTTTGTTAACATACACTGCTAACAATAAGCAAGTATGTGAAGTTATTAAGAAGTTTTGGCCGGTATTGACAACTGATGACAAAATAAGAGACATTGTAGGTGAACAGCCCAAATTCCTATACAAGGATAAGAAGAATTTGAAATGTCTCGTTTGCAACAAAGATGGATTTGAAAAAAATAGGCCCAATTCTAATAGAAAGGGCACTTTCAAGTGCTTAAGATGCAAAGCTTGCAACTCCATTGACAGCTCCAATGTTTTTGTACATCCATACTCCTGGCAACAGTACAATTTTAATGTCTATGCTGATTGTACTAGTTCCCACATCAAATACTTAGCGACTTGCTGCCAATGTAGTGCTTTCTATGTTGGCAAAACAGATCAACGTCTTAAGGAACGTATCCTCAGACATTTGAGGGACATCAAACAGAAAGATCCCAATAATGCCTTAGCAGCCCACGTAGCACAGTATCCTTCTCATTATTTTGTATTTAAGGCCATAGAGGCAGTCTGTCAGACCACAAGAGGAGGTGATGTTCATAATCGCACAGAGCTAAGGGAAACATGCTGGATAATTAATTTAAGAGCAAACAGATCACCAGGCTTGAATACTATTGTGCCATTAAAATCTGCACTTAAGAATAGAAGGAATATGATTAGCAAGTTTACTTGAATGTTGCTTCATTCATATAATGTATTCACATCCATAGCTATTAGTTTTCTCATATACAATCCTATAGCAAAGAGAAGCACTGCCCCTTTAATTACAATGAAGGAAATTATACCTCTCTGCTAGCTGGCCTCCTTTTGGTTTGGAACAAGGGCGCGTCAGAGAACTAAATGAGGAATGGCCGTGATGCCTTATAAATACAAAAGCTGAACAGTCTTTTTTATACGATCTGAGGAAGGCTTATTTGCCATAAGCGCTTATTGGAAGACTGAGGACTGCTTATTTTATGTTATATTCTTTTTATTAAAGTTTTGATTTTACTATTAAGTTTTACTGCCGTGGTGGACATCAGGAGTTTTTAGTAGTGTTTGCCTTTTCCCTTGTGGATTTGGGTTAGTGTTGGGTCAGTCTGACTATAGTTTGGACAATGCTTGGTGACATGCTTAGCAGCTGAGTGTAGTTTCCTTAATGTGATGTTATGTCCAGGTATTTGTAGGATGTGCTGTTGCCTGGCCCCCATAAGTGTTGTGTTTCTGACACATCCGTGGGATGATATGAAGATTTCAGTCAATAACTAGTGAAAAGTAATTGAGTGTTGGCCTTGTGCTGTTTCAGTCAATTTATGTTAGGACAGACATGAAGGTGTTACTGCAGCAACTGTGTCAGCTTATCTACTCCAGTATTTCAGACATATCCCTATTGTCATGCCTTTCTTCCCCCACCTTGTCAGGCTTGGTCCAGATCCATTGCACTAAGGGGTTCTGAGCCTACCTTTTGACTGTCTGGATTGTTGCAGTATGTCCAGGTTTATTGCTCATATTTCTGGTCTGTTCCACAAATTCATTATTATTATATCCCTGGTAAATCAATGTGATGATCTGCGGATTTCTGAGAGTAAATGATGACATACATTTCAGTTTCAGAACTCACATTCATCCGAACATATATGCTGAAACAAACCCTGCCACTCTGGCAACATTCTATATTTATAAGAGCAATATTTAAAATATGTCCCCAGTTTGGGCCCATTATCCCCCCATTTGGACAGCCTTTGGCCAGATGTCTTGCACTAAGAGGTTGAGAGGTATGATTGTGAGGTATGACTCCACTACATGTTATAAGCATATATATATGGTTTACTATCACTAGTTCAAATGGCAAAACATTTGCCTTCAAAATAACAAAAACTTAAACCAAAACCAAATATTTCGAGCATACAGAATGTCACCCCAAATGATTGACATATTTGAGTTGACATTGCTGCCAAAAATGTGATATGATAGCAGTATAGGAGCTGATATAAATCAAACTCCTATATGACATATCATGTTTTTGCAGGGGGGCAAGCCACCCTGCCCTGCTACTAATATATTCCAACTCCGACATCACACTACATTGGGGATATGAATGAATTTCCAGTCTCCACTGCACTGAGATTTCATACATATAGTCGAACACACTTATGTGAATGCACTACTGCATTTGCATAAGTGTGTTTGACTATCCAATACACTTGTTATTTTGTGAACGACATTCTGATGTTCGGCAGCATTACTGCTGACAGAATGTCATTCGCACAAATGATAGTAAACCTATATATATATATATATATATATATATATATATATATATATATATATATATATATATATATATATACACATATATACACATGGATCTACTTCAGTACATCGAACATTTACAAGTTCGAACCACATATGGCCGAGACCATATGTTCGAACCCGTAAATGTTTGAATACTGAAGTAGAAAAAAAACCCAACAAAACAACAAAGTAAACATCTATAGCAGGGGGGCTACATCCCTCCTGAACCCCCATTACCCCCTTACTTAAATATGCCAACTCTGAGATTGCACTACATTGTAGAAATGGGAAATCTTCCCTTTCCGCTCCGTATGGAGATCTCCATTCAGTCCAATCGAACTTTTACAAGTTCAAACATATGGTCTCGGCCATATGTGGTTTGAACTTGTAAACATTCGATCACTGAAGGAGACACACACACACACACACACATATATATATATATATATATATATATATATATACATATATTTTTTTACTTTTTATATATATTTAGTTATACATATGTATATGTTTATATTTTATGTGTATATCTCTATTTATATTTTTTCCATATATATGCATCTCCATACATATATACATGTGTATATGTATAAATACAAAATCTGACTGATTGTACAGAATCTTTTCCCTACTGTTGAATGACTCTACTGCATGATATGTGTGAAAAAGGATCCATAATCTTTACACCTCAAATGGTGTAGTGGTACATTGCTGTGACAATGGTGTACATGACTCTTGGTTTGAGCCTTGGCAATGCTAATGATTTTGTTTCTAGGCAGAGCAGTGGCTGGTGGAAGCAGAATGATTAAAGCAGTTTCAAGCAGTTGTAAGTGGGTTTGTGTGATGGTAAGTGATGCAGAGCTACAGTTAATCTGTTTTAGCTTCACTTATTGCCACTTATTCCTGCTTACCCCCATGCAAACTTCTTTAAAAAAAAAGAAAAAGGGGTGATAAGAAAGTGGTGAAAAAAGGAGCATGCAGAGGGAAGTACAGTATGAAAGTTAGCTAGAGATATGCAGGATGAGTGTAGGAAAGGCCCATAGCTGCCCATTTCGTCTACAGCAACAGCTGTGAATTTCTACAGAATTTGGAGGTGAATATAGAAACTCAAACCCCTGAGAGAGGAGTGATGATGACAGTAATGTGTTGTCAAGCCAACTGGACCAGATTACATGTCCAGTGGACACATGTGTGAAATAGAAAGCTATCTATGGGACGTCATTTATTGGGGGGGAAACAGATGCCCATGTTTATTTATTTTCTTAAGGTGATAGTGGGATGTTGGGGAAGGATAGTAGGTATATTTGGGGAGGTAAGTTGAATAGGAGGAAAGACAAGACAGACAAGACAGTAGACAGTGATGGTATATGACACGTGGTTGGGAATCAGACACCCAGAAGGCGCCAAATGGATACTGTGTGACCGAGGTCCCCACCCATGGGCAGTCACCACCAGACCTTCATGGCCCCAAAGATGGCTGTGCTAGTGGCTTGACAGGAGTGGCAGGGTGACCCTCAAGATGTGCCAGGTGGCCCTCAATCTGGCACAGCTGTCCAACAAACTCCTTTTGGATGGCACTACGCACCAAACCCTGGACCCCTGTTTATGGGTGACAGTTTCCTGTCAGTGCCCATTAACAGGGGGGTGATGGGCCCCATCCCCTAAGGCAGTTCCACCCAAAGGTAGTGCAGCACCAGCGGACGAGGAGGTCCCAGGTTGGGTCCCAGATGTGCTGGGGCTGGATGCCATGGCTAGATGAGGTGGGAGAGGCGGATCCGTTGGGCTCTGCCTTCCCAGACATACTATGGTGTTGAGGTTTTACAAAATATGTTGGTTAGTTATGAACAAAACATTTTAAAATTAGTTTTAACAGCATGCATGGTTGTGCCAATTAACCCAAGCCAACAGATTTGAAACAGCTGTACAGCAAACAGAGCACATAAATAGAATAACAGTAGGCATCATAATTACATGCAGGTTACATTGATAGCAACAGGCCAAAAATGATAGTATTTGAACGGGGAACATTAATATTCAAATGATTCAGTATTTGTAGAATGATAGGACACATGTCCATACAGTAGTTTTGGAGAAAAACATACCCATTGATTATGTGTATGAATTAATGATGCAGATAGGGTGGGGGAGAGAGAGATATATCAATTAACTGTATAGGCTTCAATTGTTCACAACTGTACTGATCATTACTGTACTCTCCAGGTATGACCTCACCTTACATCTACCTATGGCCTGGGATTGGGCAGTGGAATGTTTGTACACAGTGTATTACTAAAGCCTTCTTAAAACTAATACATACATTTCCTTACCTGGCAGACCTGTGGGGGGAATATCTGTTAACACTACCTGACCGTTTCTACACATAATCACATATTCAGGGTTACATACGTGACACTGACAGGGGTGCCCTGCACTCATTCTGTGTGTGTGTGTGTGCTACTGTCATGTGCTGCCTGGATTTCTATCTGTCACCCTGGGTATTAGCAGTGGTGACCACTAGCCATGACAGAGTTACACTTGAGGGGCATTTATCAGGAGAAACCTTTTGGAGTATGTACTTATCTTTCTGTCATTTGAAGCCTTGGGGTTGGACAGTGAAAGTCTTGTACACAGTGTAGTAGTACAGCCTTTGTATCACTAATAGAAGCATTTATTTACCTGGCAGACCTGTGGAGGAAATTTCTGTTAACACTACCTGACTGTTTCTTCAGATATTCTTGGGTGAAGTTATGCATACAGCTTACTATCACTCCCAGGATTCGAACCGTGTCTGTTTGTACAAAAAGGTACAACAAGGATCTGTTTCAACACAATGAGTTATTGAGGAATTGATGTTTGCTATTGCACTGTTTTCTGCCTAATACTCTCTTGGTTGGACAATCTGATCTTGTAATTCTGACATTCATGCATGGCAGATAGTTCTTGTACTGTGTATTCATAGGTTCATAGATTAGTACTAGACTAACTGCCCTTGTGGGCCACTTTAAGCCTAGCCAATTACCCTATGTGAGAATCAAACCCTGCACCTTGTGTCTCCAAGGTAAACACCTTAACCATTATGCCATCCTCTCACGTTAACATATAACAATCTAGAAACCAATGGTTAACACTAAGCACTGCTGTAGGGGATACAGAATACTAGTTTACATATTACTATTCAGGGATCAGATCTTGCTGCATGGAACATTTCATACAGTTGATCTCCTGTTTTACAGCTCCACAGTCTTTGTCAGATGAGCCTCAATTAATTCATGCTGTCAGAGCCATCGTTGCTGTGCAGAACCTGTACACATTTAGATTCATACCACCACATACCAAAGTAAACACAACAGTCTGGGGTTTTTAGTTTTATTGAAGGGTACTGGCACTTTTTTTGATAGATATCTTGTACATCAGTATTAGTCTGATAACATCTCATTTATTGATTACACACAGTACACATTTTAACCTACTGACAGTTGACATTCTGCTACTTTCTATTTATTTACCCTGAATACTGCAAGCTAGATTTGTACTCATCAGCCTCCCGGCACAGCCTCAGCAACCTGCTGGCATGGGCATCTATATTCGCAGCCCTCTCATCTTCAGCTGTACAGGAAATAAAGAAACATTTATGCATACCTATCAGTCACATACACATGCTGGACTTAACACTAATTGATAGTGATACTTATACACTTCTGGGACATTCTGTGCCCGTGCACCTTGGGTCCATTGGTCCAAGACCTCCCTCATTCCTATGCTTGAGGTCAGCGAAATGGTGGCAGACATGGCTGTTCAAGGGATGCCAGCAGCACTGGTGAGATCATGTGCAAGCTGGTCCCAGGCCTCCACTTTGTATTGGGAGCCCTGGTACTGGCCCTGCAGCAGTCTCTCCTCATGATCTTTCATGTGGAGTCCAACCATGACCCTGGACTCCTGAATGCCCCAACATTGCACCCAAAAATGTGAACCCTCTCCTATACCAACCATAGTGCATGCAAGGATGAGCTACAACTGGTTATGGCTGTATTCCCACCTGCAAGGTTTAAATAGAGACAAATTCCCACCCTTTGCTGTCATTGGACCATTTTGGATATGCTGAGCTAAGCTACGTGACAGACAAACCCTCTTAGCTAAGGTTGGCAGTGTTTAAAGGGATAGATGTTGAGCACTGCTTAACAATGTGCGAATCCACTTAGCTGGGCTACTTATTGCTTAGCATTTACATTTAAGCAATGCTTCCAGCAGGTTAGCATAGCTGAGCACTACTCAGCATTGCTCACATTTCATTTTATAAAGTATCAGGATTGTGGGATTGACTGCTCTTTACTGACATATTATAATTGTATGTTTACCTTCCAAGACATCCCCCTATGTGCTTTCATTAAATTATATTCTTGAGTGACTTTACTGTATGGGGCACTTGTGTTTATATGGGGGGGATCACATCTTTTCTAGACTGACATCTCACTTTTGGACCTGCTACACTACCCTGGTTGACAAAAAACAGTTGCTACACAATTTAAGTTTACAAAAATTATTTTAACCCTACTTTCCCATAGAAAAATAAGTTGGGTTATTTGGTACTCGATCTGTAATCACTGGCATATTAAGCCAGGACTCTAACCACTACACTATCTCAACTTAGAAATTTTACCTGTATATTTGCATTTATCTCCTAAGGAATGTTTAAATTTGCTAAGAGGATGGCCATAACACGCACACCCACTTAGCTTTGCTTAAACATTCCTCAGGCTTGAAAAAAAAACTTTTATATTATTTTCATATTATTATGTTATATAAGTGAGTCCTGTGGTGTTCTGACAACTCATTGAGGACTGCAGTCATGAAATAATGGCATTCATTTGGCTTTCATGCTTCTATAGGTTCATAGGTTCATAGGTAGGTACTAGACTATCTGCCTGAGGGCATTTATAAGCCTAGCCAGAGTGTGTCAGATTTTACCGCCCCATTGATTAATTAACTGATCCTCTGTCAAGCAGTGCCCATGAAGTGATCCCAGGGGTGTATTTTCTGTTACCCATCCACTCGTCAAGGTTTCTCTTGAAGAGTGTTAGTGAGGGGCTCTGCCTGATGTAATCTGGAATTTTGTTCCAAAGCATGGGGAGTCTCTGTGACAGGAATCTATCCTTCCAGCATGCTCTATTTATTGTTGTGGTGAGGTTTAGCTCACTAGAGCGCATGGCTTGCAGTGACTTGGATTTTTTTAGGTGGAGCATGTCCATCAAGTCTGAGTTGGACATAGCTTTGTAAATCAGGCAGAGATCACCTCTGAGTAAGCAATATGCCACTGAGTACAGCCAGAGGTTTTTCTGTCAGGCTGCATAGGACATATGTTTGAGACCAGTAATCCTCTTGATGAGGTACTTTTGTGGTCTTTCCAGCTATTGGAAGTGTCTTGTGAGGTACATCCCAAATGGGGCATTGTACTCTATGATGGGTCTAATGAGTGACGAGTACAGGGGCACTATAACCTCTTTATTTCTAGATGCAAACCCTTTAGTAATTAGATGGGCCACATAGAAGGATTTCCTAACTACTTTGGCAATATGATTGTTAAAAGAGAGATTACTATCTACCTGCATCTCCAGATCTCTTATTACCTCTTCTGTATTAAGGGTGCTGCCACCTATGTGGTAATTTGTGGGTGTTTTGTTTTTCCCAGATGGAATGACTATGCATTTTTTGGCATTTAGATTGAGGCCATGACTTTGTCTCAGTAAGGCCCTTTTGGAGGATGTCCGTGTCAGCTGGAGAGTCAATTCTGGCTCTCAGTTTGCAGTCTTCGGCGAACTTGGTTAGTCATAGTCCTCCTATGTTTGCCTGTACTTCTGAGAAGTATATGCCAAACAGTAGGGGTCCTAGGACCGAGCCTTGCGAGACACCACTTGTGACTGGTTTAGAGTCAGACCTGGAACCCGCTATTCTTACCATGTGAGTTCTGTCTGTAAGCCAGTTGGCAACCCATATCATGACATAGGGGTTTATGTTCAGGCTGGTGAGTTTTTCTGTAATACCCGAGTGGGGAATGGTGTTGAAAGCTTTGGTGAGGTCAAGGTAGGCTGTGTGAACCACCTTTCCATCGTCTATGGCCTTGGTGACTATCTCGAAAAAGTCAACCAGGTTTAATAGGCATGATCTGCCCTTAACAAAGCTGAACTGGGTCAGGTCAAGTGTTTGGAGGTTCCCAATGTCTTTGTTAATGAGTTCCATGATGATGCGCTCTATAGCCTTGCAGACTAGGCTAGTCAGGCTTATGGGGCTATAGTTACCAGGGTCAGTTGTGGCCCCTCCTTTGTGGAGAGGAATAACCATTGCCATGGGCCATTCTATGGGCACGTAGCCTGTGAAGAGGTTGAACAGCATGTTTAGGTGGGGGGTTAGTTCATTCTGTAGTTCATGCAAGATGCAGCCTGGGACACCATCTGGTCCCATTGACGCTGTGTTTTGGGGTTTTGAAAGGGCTGTTTTCACCTGTGCATCTGTGATTTTTGGGACATTATACTTTTCCGGTATTGTTGTGGTCCCTTTTGGAGGTAAGAGGGGGGTGAAGTTTGCACTGAATCTATCTGCCAGGATGTTGGCAATATCAGTAGGTTCAGTATATTTTGTGCCATTTTGCACTTGTTCAGTGCATATCTGCGAGTTGTCACTTAGATTCTTAACATAGCTAAAGAAGGCTTTGTGGTTATCTTTTGAATCCTTGGCTATTTTTCTTTTAAAGTTGGACTTGGATGATTTCATGAGGAACCTCAGTTTCTTACTGATACTGATCAGGGATGTCTTTCCTTCTGGGATTTGCTTTTTTCTGAACTAGTTTCCTCCTTCTATTGTATAGCCTGTTTATTGCAGGGGTCCACCAAACTGGTTTCTTTCTCTTAGAGGAGTGAGTCTTGGTTTTGCTAGGGATGGCATGATCCATGCCTCCTTGTAGGTGCTCATAGAGTGCATTTGTAAAGGTTTCTGCATCTTGGGCAACGTTATCCTTTAGCGTGGGGGCTGTGAAACTTACCACCTCTGTCTTAAGTAAGGTGAAGTTTGCTTTAGAAAAGTTTTTTACTGTGGTTTCCTTAGTTGGGGTGGTGATGGGGTGAGGGCATCCAGAGTGATTAGTTTATGGTCTGATCTAACCAGTGATGAGTTGACCTCTGGTGTGGAACACCTGTCGCCCATGTTGGTGATGACCAGGTCCAATATGTTTTCACCTCTAGTAGAGGAGTTTACCAGCTGATCCACAGAGTTTGAGTTGATGAATTCCAGGAAGCACTGGGCCTGGGAATTTGTACTCGAGTAGTTTTCCCAGTGAAAGGTAGGGTAATTGAAATTGCCCAATATCAGGGTGTTTGGTAGGACCTTCATGTTTTCCAGTGTCTCCAGAAAGGTGGAGTGATGGTCCTGGGTCATGGAGGGTGATCTGTAGCAGGCCACAATTTGCATTGCAGATTTGCCCAATGTTAGTTGCACATGGATAATCTCAAAGGTATCATCTTGCGCCACTAACCTGGAGGTGTAGGTATCCTTGATGAATATGGATACACCCCCTCCTTTAGTGTTTTAGTCCCTGTTCTGTGGCCGAAACATGTAGTATGAGTTGTAGTCTGGTAGTGCTGGGGTGCTCTCTGAAGCCTTGAACCAGGTTTCAGTTACTGCACAGATGTCAATGTTCTCCATACTGAGGAGTGCTTTGAGTGCATGCATTTTAAGATTTAAACTCCTGGTGTTGAGTAGCATAACCCTCAATTTTTTGTTAATTGTGCTGTTTACGGAGGTGGGTTTGACTTTTGAGCCTTGACTAAAAAAGGCACTATGGGGGCAGCAAGAGCCTTAGCCAGTATTAAAAAGCCTAGGGGTGACAGGTGCAAGCCATCTCTTGCAAAGCAATGCGGCTTGTCGAGCATGTTGTTCCAGGCTGACAGACACTGGATCCCCTTTGAATGACACCAGAAGCTTTCCCAATTGTTGAAATTAATCATTTTTTTCTTTATACTTAGGTATCATTCTTGGTGCGGGCAGGATGCTACTCAAGGTCAGGGTCATATCAGTCTGGGCTACATGATAAGAGAGCTAGCTCTTCCATGTCTCTTTTCATGTAGTCCAGGGAGGTACATCTCAGGTCATTCACACCAACATGAACAATGACAGAATCATATTTGTACTTGTTCTGGAGTGACCTGAGTGCTTGCGTTATGTGGCAGATTCTGGCTCCCAACAGGTAGCTAACAGTAACCTTCTGCTTGTCCAGACTAGTGAGTGGGACATCAGTGTGCCTGACTATAGAGTCACCTATTACTAGTGTGTTAGGTATGTTATTTTGCCTTAAGGGCTGTGATTGTGTGGCACATTGATTTTGTGTTTTATGTGTTGTCTGGTTTGTGACAGGAAGTGCAGGTTGTTTGGGTGTCTGCTTTGGAGTTCTCTGATGCTTTTGCAGGTTTTATTTAGAGCCTCCAAGTATGATTTTGTGTATTTATGTGTATTTTTGCCAGTGCTGTTTTAGTAGGTCTGTGTGCGTCTGGAGTTGTGGTGCAAGTGTTAACCTTCTCCTCTTGACTGTCTGTTCCAGTCTTGGGTGGAGACAGCTTAGCTTCCAGTTTGGCTGTATAATTGCATCTCTTGCATATGTTAGTGTTTTGTGGTAGGAGGAGAGGGTTGTCTGTGTACATGCAGCAGTTGTAACATTGCCTCAGGATACCCAGATTCACCAGCTGGACTGAAGAGTGCACCTGAAGTTGCCCTTTGGTCATGCCTGAATAGTAGGGTGAGCTGCTTAGTTGCTTGGTTGATGAGGGGTGAATAAAGAGCCTTGCCCTGCTGGGTAATCAGTGTCAGGGTATATTAGTGCTTGCTATTAGGTCTGAGGAAGTGCTGGGTTGTAAGATGCTTTTTGAGTGCTTAGGATGAGAGTTAGATTAGTTTCAAGGGAAAAACTGAAGAGGAGACTTACTAGAGCTGGGAATAATTTAACCGTAGCTAACCGGCACTGCCCATTGTGCAAAACCGTGCAAATGGGGTTTTTATAGTAGGGAAATGAAAGAGATAGAAATTAGCTCAAAATGGCCAATAAACTACTAACTTCTGGACTGGAACCACTCCTCCAGGGACAGATAGGTTGCTCAAAGCTTCCCTCTCTCACAGGTGAACAGAGAAACTTCCTTCTATTCAAGTAAGGTATGGGCAACTCAGAAACTAGTATCACAGCCCTGAATTCAGCACTATCCTGAAAACTGGACTATAACAGCTGAGAAAGGCAGGAAACAAGGAATTTTTTTGTTTGTTTTTTTGAAAAGATAAGTCAAAAACAGTAAAAAATACATTTAAAACAGCTTTACATAACTACAAACTATCAGAAAAGGCTATTGCACTTTAGTGTGTAGCCTACAACAGTTAAACAAATGATTTAAACAAAAAACAACTTTTTAAAAGTGCAGGCAGTCAAATAAGTACAATATGTGAAAAAAAACAAGCTTTTAAATCACAATAAATGCTGGAAAATATGTGTTTAGGCAGAAAACAATTAAGTACAGCAAGAAAGTATAGAAAATTGATACTTAATCACTCCAAAGTCTCTCTCATAAGCTAGAAGGCTTGTATCAGTCTAAGGCTTTCTAGTGCTACCCAGTAGGTGAGTTACAAATGTGGTCTTTTAAACCAGAAAGTTGAAAGAGACAGACAAACTGTCCAAATGGTCAATAAACTACAATTAATGGGCCAAGAACCTCTCCTCTCATGGTAGACAGGCTACCTAGAGCTTACCACTCCCACTGATAAGCTAGAAGGCTTTCCTCCAACACATAAAGGCTTACAGGGCTCAGAAGCTAACCAACAGTCCTGGATACAGCAACTCTGTATCTGGACTAGGCGAGTTACAGGAAAGGTGGGAAGCAAGTGCAAGTGCGGCTTTTAAACCTGAACATTGAAAGAGATGGAAAAAACTGACCAAACAGCCAATAGCTACAATTTCTGTGCCAGGAACCACTCCTCTTGTGGTAGATAGGCTACCTAATGCTTAACACTCCCACTGATAAGCTAGAAGGCTTCCTTCCAACACAAAAAGGCTTGGGGGGCTCTGAAGCTTACAAAGAGTCCTGGATACAGCAAATCTGTACCTGGACTAGACTAGCTACAGGAAAGGCAGGGAACAAGTACAAACGTAGGCTTTTAAGCCAGCAAATTGAAAGAGATTGAAAACTGCCCAAACGGCCAAATAAACTACAATTTCTGGGCCAAAACTCACTCTTCCCATGGAGGGTAGGCTACTTAGTGCTTACCACTCCCACTGATAAGCTAGAAGGCTTTCCACCAACACAGAAAGGCTTGGGGGCTCAGAAGCTTACTAACAATCCTGGATACAGCAACTCTGTAACCGGACTAGGCTAGTTATATGAACAGTGGGAAATAGGCACAAGTGCAGCTTTCAAGACAGAAAGTTGAAAGAGATGAAAAAAACTGCTCAAACAGCCAGTAGCTACAATTTCTAGGCCAGGGACCACTCCTCTTGTGGTGGATAGGCTACCTGATGCTTACCACTCCCACTGATAAGCTAGAAGGCTTCCCTCCAACACGGAAAGACTTGGGGGGGGGGGGCTCAGAAGCTTACAAAGAGTTCTGAATACAGCAAATCTGTACCTGGACTAGACTAGTAACAGGAAGGGCAGGAAACAAGTGCAAACACAGGCTTTTAAATCAGAAGGTTGAAAGAGATGGAAAAGCTTCCCAAATGGCCAATAAGCTATAATTTCTGGGCCAGAAACCACTCTTCTTGTGGTAGATAGTTTACCTAGTGCTTACCAATCCCACTGATAAGCTAGAAGGCTTTTCTCCAAAACAGAAGGGCTCGGAGGGGCTCAGAAGCTTACCAACAGTCCTGGATACAGCAAATCTGTACCTGGATTACACTAGTTATAGGAACGGCGGGGACCAAACGCAAAACGGGCTTTTAACCAGAAAGTAGAAAGAGATGGAAAAACTGCCAAAACGGCCAATGAACTACAATTTCAGGGCTAAAACCCACTCTTCCCATAGTAGATAGGTTACTTAGTGCTTTACCACTCCCACTGATAAGCTAGAAGGCTTCCCTCCAACACAGAAAGGCTTGGGAGGCTCAGAAGCTTACCAACAGTCCTGGATACAGAAAGTCTGTATCTGAACTTGATTAGTTACAGGAAAGGCAGGAAACAAGCTTAGAATTTTTTTTTTGTTACAGAAAAGCAGATAAAACAGCAGTAAATACAATTCAAATTGTAGTGCAGGCCAGCACACCCGAGCGTGTAGCAACACTACGGCAAATACAGTTCAAATAAATGCAATTAAATTAACAAATGACTAAAAAACAAGTGCAGAAGGCAGTAAATTAGAAGGCTACTAACAAGCAGTAATAAGTGCAGAGTAAGAGCAACTGAACAAATAGCATGCAGAAGAGCAACTAAGACAGTTACAGTAAGAGCAGATGAATAAGATATATGTGTGTATATAAATATATATATATATATATATATATATATATATATATATATATATATATATAGATATATATATATGTATATATGTTTTTTTTTTTTTGAGGGAAGGAACAGAGCAGGATTAAGAGGCTACAGGGGTTGTCCTTCCCAAATGTTCTCTTTGTACACAGTAGGAGTGCCTGAAATCAGAATATGATCTCACTGCACTCAGTTGAGTGAGCAAGTGAGATGGGCCCAGAAGGAGTATTCAAAAACAAATCTACAAGAGAGGCGGGCAATTTCAAAGCCACCAACATTAATACCAAAACAAGAACAGGGAGGGTGGGTAGGGAACTAACTGTAGAGAGACAGCCACAACTTCAGTTGAGTTAATATTCAGTGAAAAACACAAATAAATAAATTAAATACAGTACTATACGCAAAAGAGCTGATAAAAGTGTACTTAAATTCACTTATACATCCAACTGATTTCAGGTAGATGTTAGCCGGCCAAAGCTGTGATATTAAGCAGAGATGACTCAAAATGTACCACTTATATAAGGCAAGACAGGATGTCAGTGATGAGCTGAAACTACCCCCCCCCCCACCACCCACTGCTATCCATGGCTACACAGAAATTCTAAAAAGTAGAGACAGCCACAACTTCAGTTGAGTTAATATTCAGTGAAAAACACAAATAAATAAATTAAATACAGTACTATATGCAAAAGAGCAGATAAAAGTGTACTTAAATTCACTTATACGTCCAGTTGATTTCAGGTAGATGTTAGCCGACCAAAGCTTTGATATGAAGCAGAGATAACTCAAAATGTACCACTTATATAAGGCAAGACATGATGTCAGTGATGAGCTGAAACAATCCCCCCCCCCACTGCTATCAATGGCTACACAGAAATTCTATAAAGTACTCTGTAGAGAGACAGCCACAACTTCAGTTGAGTTAATATTCAGTGAAAAACACAAATAAATAAATTAAATACAGCACTATATGCAAAAGAGCAGATAAAAGTGTACTTAAATTCACTTATACGTCCAGCTGATTTTAGGTAGATGTTAGCCGGCCAAAGCTCTGATATTAAAGTCCTTCAGTGACTCCTGCTAATACATATCCTGTTATCTATCAGATTTTTAAGTGTGTGATGGCAATTTTTCAGGCATGTCCCTAATTTATTATTTAATCCACCCATCATTTGTGCCTTTGTCAACATGCACTGCTGTAAGGGAATATTGGCATACATTTGCTTTCAGATTTCTACCCTTCCATAATTCATGCTAATGCATGACCTGTTCTCTATCAACTTTCTATGTTTGTGAAGGCTGTATGTTTGTTTTGTCATTTTTGGGGAATTTATCCTGTTATGTGTGCATTTGCACAGATTTCCTGTTTAGCAGCTTGCAGAAGTGTCATACAGCACTTTAGCAATGCAAGGGGTGTGTCACAGAACCTGTCACACACCCCATGCATTGCTTTCTTCAAGTTGATGTTTCTTTCAGTGTCCATGGACATTGAAATAATCATTATCTCATTTCAGTGTTCACGGACACTGAAACATTGGTATAATATTAGGGTAAAGCTCTAATATTAGTCCAGTTTGGCTTAGAAAGTGCCGTATAGCACTTTCTGAGTGCAGGGGGTGTGTTCAATGTCAGTGCATTACTTGGACATGTCCCCTGCACTTGCTCACTGTTTGTACAGGAAGTACAGCAGCGTGCCTTAATGAATATTTAAGTCGCGCTGTTCTAAATGGACAAGAACCACTTAGTGGAAGAATAGTTTTATTCTTGCATGGATGTTGTTGAATCCAGGGGATAATTTAGTTGAATCTAATTTGCAATTGTCTTTGTCATGAAATGCCATATGGCAGTGAAAGAGTTTTTTCTTTCAGAAATGTTCTAATAATTTTGGTTCTCACATACAGGCCTTTTGAAAAGAGGCCAAGCAAAATCTTTTTTGTTATACATGACACATATTGATGACAGTTTTCTCCTATCCTCTACATCTAGAATTTATGCCCAAGCTCTCCTGAAAAGATTTTTGTCATCCACACTTTGCACAAATCAAATTACCACATGCAGACCATAAACATTGCCAGTAAGTCTGCACTAAACTATATGTTCTCCACTCTGTCTCTTAAAATGGATGCATCATCACTCTTGGCAGTAAGACTATATAGATTAGCAAAGAATATATATGACAGATATCTGAAGTGCTATAACATCAACTTTCAAACAACAGATCATAAGATTATATTAAAATAACACCTCTAATGTAAATCCTCCTATAATATTTCATCTATACTCTCTATTCCCTTGACCCTTTATGTTTTCCCTACTGCATCTATGTTCTTTATTTTTGTATCCCTCCTATATATATATCACTATTACTTGCACATGCATATCCTAGGTATATTTATATATTTAATCCCAGCTGTACTACTCTTAAGCCCCATGTATGTCTTCCTTTCCTTCTACACAGTGAGTATACTGTACCTCTACCTTCTCTGTCAGAAAATAATCTATAACTTCTTTTCTTGCTATCATGGTATTAAGCTACTTGAGATTATCAAACTTTTGTAATTATTATTTTATTTATTTATTTACTAGGAAAGTCTGACTAAGACAGAGCCTATTTTCATTGTAGGCACAGGGAAAAATGCTCCAGATGCATCTCTTTGGAATGTGGGAAGAAACTGGAGTACCCGGAGGAAACCCACGCAAATGCAGGGAGGACATGCAGATTCCACACAGAAAACACCCCACCTGAGAATAAAACTGGAAAACCTCTTATTCTCAGGTGACAGCATTAACTGATGCACAACTGTGTCATCCAAAATTATTGCAATTACGATTATTAAAATCATATACTGTTTTTCCTAAGTACTTATCAGCAAAAATGTACTACCATCTGCCTATCACAGATTGTATAAATTTATAAATGCTTCATCCACAACATGTATGTTAATCCTAAAATGTTCGTTTCATCCCGTGTCAATTTCACTTCATCATTATTCCCTGTATGTATAGTACTTCTTTACATCTCATTCACTTCTCATATGTATAACTTGTATACTAGTATAATGCATGCCATGTATTGAATCAAACAAATAAATAAAACTCTTCTCTACTCCTGTATAAACGTAACAAGCAGCTTGTTAGACTTACTGCCCACTTATCTCGCACACTGAGAGTTTCAGCGTGTCAGCCATGATTCCAAATACAGCATCTGCATTTATGATGCAGTAATATTCTTATGGCTTCAGGCATCAATGCAGGTAAAACACTCCCTCACCATTGTCACTTTCACTCCACTCTGGTTATGGCTCTGGCCTTATATGTAGAGTTTTTCTTCCTGGGACTCAAGGGAAAAGGGACTTTTTGCTCTGCTAGATCGTCCTGGTCTGGAAGTGTAGAGAAATAATAATAAAACTTTTTTTTTATTAATTTGATAATGTATGCAACATTTGAAATGTATTCCTCACTTTATGAAGTAAAGGAAATTATGATTCAACAATGTGATGGTATTCAATTTTAGATATTTGCTTTTTCTTTTTTTTTCTTTTTCTGAACGTGAAGAAAAAGGCAGAATTAAATAAACAGATGCTCTATACCAAATGATTATTTGGAAGGCATTAATTTTTTTAGAATGATGCACTTGGGCTCTTCAGGTGGCTAACAAAGTGAATTATGTGCTGAGAGACACAGATTTTGCCCTATATGTGTCAAATGTACATATGACTAGAAAAAGAGTAACAGGTCCAAATTTGATATAAATAAACACAAATGAATATAAAGTTATTACATATATCAAACAATGTAATAATCATTGTAAAAATGTATTTATAAGTTATTTTCTTTGACTATTATGTGAAACTGTTGCTTAGAATCAAATGCAGTAATACAGAAGATTAGTGCAAGAAGTTAGCTATGAAAATGCAAACTTTTTAGATCAGTCATCATATCACATAGCTTATATTTTGTGTACTGTCTTAATATTTGCATACTTTGTAGCACAAAGAGGATATTATATTGAAATTCCAGAACATCATTTGATATAATATGCTTTGTCAGACGCCCGTATAACCGGATCTCATAAAGCAGTCTGCTATGTTTAGGTGATTCAGAATGTCATACCAATCATTCCATATTACTAGAAAAATGACAAGGGAAATCAGACTTAATATCATAGTAGCACTAGATGAAATACATTTAATAGACTGCTAGATCCTGCACTGCAACACTTTCCTGTTTATTGCTGATTAAATAATGCCTTTTTGAAGTTTTTGACAGCTTAATCTTTCCGTGGTTCTGCAAAGTGTTTTATTTCACAAAATAAAATAATGCACTGGTCGCTGGGGTGTCTTATTATGCACTCCTTTTGTGAGCAGTTAATAGTTTTCAGGAAAAAAAAAATATTCAAAATATAACTCTTAACTTTCTGCTACAAAGAAAATGAGATACTGTTAAGAATGTATGCCTTTTCAAGACATTGTCAGAGGTAACATGAATAGTGGACTGTAAATGGAAAATTTAAAAATTCACATACCCTTTCATTCATTAGTTTTTAATCAATATCAGTAGATGAATGACCTCCAAATATACTTTCACTCGTGTATCCCGGATTTACATTTTTATTAAAAAAAGATCTGTGATGTCCAACTACTTATAAAGCAGCACCCTATAATCACATGATGATAGACTGTGGATAATAAACATGCAGTAGTCTCGTTTGCTGCTCCAGCTGTTCTCAGTCCTTTTCTGCTAAAATGACTGGAATGGATATAGCTGAAGTATTCGTTTTCATGTTCCTTACCATTAACTGTCTCAGATTCCTTCACAACTGCCAGATGTTTTATTAATTACAAATGTTCTATATACATCGTACCATTTCTCAATTTCTATCACATTATCATACATGTATATTTTAATTCTTGGGCCGGATTCAGGAAGCCTCCATGTAAGAGTTATAACTCTTACACGGAGGCTGCAGTTAAACGGTGTGATGTCAGCATGTCATGCATATGCATGAGGTGCATGAGGCATGCTGAATCACACTGTAACTCTTACACGGTCCATGTAAGAGAGTAGGGGGCGTGTCCGTAGGCTAAGCCCTGCATGCGGACACGCTCCCGTAAGTGTAGAATGGCTGAATGTAAACAGCCACGAGAGAGGCCATGGAAATGTAAATAAACACACTACACAACACATTCCCCCACAGACCATCAGTGTACAAAGTGAACAGAGGCTATAAAATGAGAATAAAACTGTTGTATTTTTTAAACCCGTAAATGTTTGCTACTGTGTGCGCTTGGGTGTGCTACTAGCGCAACTGCAGTTAGCAATCAGTGGAAAAGGATATGAGAACTAAATATGCAAAGTAAGCCAGGAAGAAATAGCTTAGCGGTAGAGTTGCTGGCTTAAGAGTAGGCAGGCAGGGTTCGAGCCCCCACAACAACCTTTTTTTTTTGTAAATAAGCACTAAAAAGCCCCCTGACAGTATTGTACAAATGTAAAAGTATTCCCTTTTGTAAAATGGAATGAAATGGAGCATATATTTTGAAGTAACACAATAATAAAAATAGTCAGAAATGTACTGATAGCTAAGCTGCTGTGAGACAGACTGCCTGTAGCTGAGTAGTGTTTAAAAAGCTGCAAACTGCATGCCCGTTGCTAAGCACCGGTTTAACAGGCTGAAACTGTTTGCAACTAGCTGTGCTTAGCTGAACATGTGTGTCACTAGCCAATTATGGTTTATCCCAGCGCACACCATTTGCGCGCCACTCCCACAAGCTAACTGCCAGTGCGCATGCGTTACCTCCACGCAAACGAGCGCAGACCTGCTTTTAAGTGCTTAAAAGTGCCTTTGGCATGTTTGATTGACAGGTCTCAACTCATTTCTGTCAAGAAAATCAAAAATCAGTTGCCAGATTCGAACCCAGGATACCATGCACTAGAGTCAAGGTACTAAACCACTAAGCCATGACAGCAATACCTAGAAATGCAGAAATAGCATATATATGGGATAAAATCCAGAATGGAGCATGATAAAGCATTTTCAGTGAAGTAGATACAATTCCAAAACGGCCAATCAGAGAAATGTGCGGAAAAAGCGGCATATATAAGCCCCATAGGCGGGAATACACAGCAGAAACGATTGTAGAACAGACCTGCAGTCAGAATGAGTGGAGTAGGTGAGGGACGTTGCTTTCGAGCACAGCGTTGGGGCGTTGAGGAGTCCAGATACATGGTCTGGCTCCTTGTCCATCATCACGAGGCCCAACTCATGCAGGGCCAGGTCTCATGGGGAGCGTATAGGGCAGAGGCATGGGACCAGTTGGCTCGTGATCTGACCAGTGCTACTGGCATTCCACGCACTGGTGAGCAGGTCCGTCACCACCATGCGGACCTGAAGCAACGCAAGCAAGACCAGTTGACCGAATGGATCCAGGAGGCCCGGGATATGCCCAACGCCCCACTACTGAGTAAGTTACATTTTGCTTATGTATGTAAGGATTTCAACTGGCTGATACCATGGAGATGTGTAGTCCAATATTACTTCTTTCGTATTACAGCTGCAGGTGTCCGCTCTGCGAACCGCGAGATGTATGCCCGTAGGCTGGTGTGGCTGCGCCACCATGCAGGTTAGTAACCCCACCCATTACTTGTAAATAAATATTGTACTGTAGCATGTATCAGAACACTGCAGTGTATTGATTAAAAGTAATATAATGTGCAAGCAGGAATTGAAAGTCTGCAGGTATGGCTGCAACAAGTTCATCAGTATGCAAGTGTAACTGGAAATATAATTGATAGAATCAAACAGTGCTGTAATACAGATGTCCCACCATGAATTAAATATAGTGTAACCTGCAGTAGTCTCAAGAGTACAGCTTCAGAATCTGAGGTAGTCATATGTGAGATATATCCCTGTTGAAATGCTGAATCATGACAGAAGTGAGGCTGTTGGAAAGTGTTTGAATCACCACCAGTCTAACATGTGAACAAAGCCTAGAAGTACCAACCTGAACTGTGAAGTTGCAGGATGTGTGAGAGTGACAGAAAGGGTCATGTATGAATAAATAAAGTAGTAATAACCCCTGAATATATTAGCCCCAGTGTGTTTCTACAGAACTAAATGCATGTGGGAAGTACATCTTAATATCCCAAACTGATTTCAGTGTGTCAGAATCTGGAATGTCTAGGCCAAAGTCTGTATGGTGATCACAGTAAACAATTTGCAGATAGAATGAATGATTATCTGACAGACTAAACAGCCATAGTTGTCCCCTGTCCTGTCATCAAAGTGTAGCAGGATGATGTATCTGATCAGATTCAAAATAAGTAGGATAGTGATGTATTTGTAACAGGTGTAGCATGACAGTCAAATAAAAATTATTTTGAAACATCAGCCTCAACTTAATTGTGTACCTATTACAAATGTAAATCAATGTGTAACATATGAATGTGTCACCACTTTCTATCTCCACCCAACCCTATAATTCCATATAACAACACCCACTAAATAATGGTATGTGAACATTTCATTAATCATGGACATTTGTCCGTTTCAAAAATATATGCATGTCTGTTTGTGCATGTGCCCTGTTCATACCTGCAAATTTGATGGCCTGTTGCCATTAATCAACCCTGCATGTTGTTTGACTGTGTATTTCTGTTCAAATAATGCATGTGATATTGATATGCCCCTTGTTCAATGGTGTTAATATCTGGGTGTTTGTTTGATGGGAATACCAATGCATGCTGTTACAACTAATCTGAATGGAATAAAATGCCACTAACCCAAACTAACATAACTACTCACAAACCTAGAACGCTTGGGAAGGCAGGTCCCAGCGGACCCACCTCTCCCACCTCAGCTGGCGACTGCACCTGGCACTAGTGCCCAGGCGGACCCCCTCCGGTGGCCCTGTGCCACCTTCGGGTGGAAGCGCTGCAGGGGATGGGGCCCGTCCCCTCTGCAAGTGTGGCCGGAGGGGTCCTTGCACTCACCCTCCAAGGTGTCCGGTCTGTGGTGCGAAGGGAGATCCAAGACTCTGTTCTTGGGCTCCTACGCCAGCTCGAGGCTCGTGTGGCACAGCTAACGGCCCGGCCGTTGCCCGCCTACACAGCCCCAGCACAGCCCGTCCTGGGCTGTGAAGGAACAGTGGCAACTGCCTATGGGTGGGGATATCAGTTCCACTGTTGCCATCTGTGGGCTCATGCATCTCGGATATCCCAACCTCCGTCCCCGTCAATTGTGTAACCCCCCACGTGTGTCATACACCGCCCCTGTATGCGTCTTGTCTGTCTTGTCTGTTAACCTACCCAACCTACCTCCCCAGCTATACCGACTTCCTTCACCTGACATACCACTCTCACCTGAAAAAAAAAAAGGGCACTCTGTACCCACAAAAAAATTACGCCCCATACATAGCTGTCCATGTCGCACACATGTCTGCTTGACATTGAAACAGTTAATTATAATTGGCTCTACAACTAATATTAATGTTGTCCTGACACCTCTCTCAGGGGTGAAAGGTTTCCAATGTCTCACCAAAATACATGGAAATGCACAGCTGTTGCTGCCAAAGACATGGGCATCTATGGGCCTTACCTACATCCCTCCTGCAAATCCCACGCTTGTTTCCCTACTGTCTTACCCTCTTTGTGACCCCTTTTCACCACTTTCCTGTCACCCCTTTTTCTTTTCTTTCAAAGAAATTAGTGCGGGTGTGCGCTTGTGTTAGCGGAGCTCACCGCCAGTGCGCATGCGTGAGCTCCGCGGAAAAGCGTGCAGACCTGGTTTAAAGTGCTTAAAAGTGCCTTTATGGCACTTTGATTGACAGGTCCTGTACTCAGTTTGAAAGCTTGCAAATAAAAATAAATTCCCACTGTCAGTCTCGAACCCAGGACCTTGGTAACATTAGTCTGTATGACCTACCACTAAGCCATGCCTGCCTTACAAGAACACAGTGCTAAAATAAATATAACATGTAATAGTAGGAATCAGTATAAAAGCAATATAGGAGATGTACTATCTGAAGCATGTCAGGCAGAGTTTTAATGGCCAAATTACTGGATTCCCATACTAGTTCAGTGTTAACAGAAACAGCCCTGCTACTTGTTAGCTTGTACATAATAAAGTAAGGTAATGTACATATATGAAGGTACATATATCTACACATACATATATATAAATATATATAAATACATATGAAATATAGTTGTAGGTGTCAGTATCCATACACACTCACTACAGGAAACAGTGAACATAAATGCAGCAACCTGAATCTGCAACACAGCCTGACCCCTGTGTGACCTACTTACCCTTCTAACTGCTTAAAGGTGGCCTCAGCACTTTGATTGACAGGCCCTGTACTCAGTTTGAAAGTTTGCAAAGAAAAATAAATTCCCACTGCCAGTCTCTTCATAACATTAGTCTGTATGACCTACCACTAAGCCATGACTACCTTACAAGAACACACTGCTAGGATAAATATAACATGTAATAGTAGGGATCAATATAAAGGCAATATAGGAGGTGTACTATCCAAAGCATGTCAGGTAGAGTTTCAATGGCCAAATTACTGGATTCCCATACTAGTTCAGTGTTAACAGAAACAGCCCTGCTACTTGTTAGCTTGTACATAATACAGTAAGGTAATGTACATATATGAAGGTATGTATATCTACACATACATATATATAAATATATATTAATACATATGAAATATAGTTGTAGGTGTCAGTATCCATACACACTCACTACAGGAAACAGTGAAGATAAATGCAGCAACCAGAATCTGCAACACAGCCTGGCTCCTGTGAGACCTACTAACCCCTTTAACTGCTTAAAGGTGCCTCCAGCACTTTGATTGATAGGCCCTATACTCAAGTCAAAAGCAGAATATAAGCATACTAGTAGGCCCTACCACAAGACCATTGTAACACTAGTCTGTATGACCTACCACTAAGCCATGACTCTCATACAGGAATATAGTGCTAAATAAGTGGAACATGTAATAGTAGGAATGAAGATAAAGGCAATATAGTATGTCTACTACCCAAAGCATGTCAGGCAGACTTTTATAGTCCCAATTACTGTATTCCCATACTAGTGTAGTGTTAACAGAAACAGCCCTGCTAATTGTTAGCTCGTACCCAATAATGTCAGCTAATGTACATATATGAAAGTATGTATATGTACACAGATATATATATATATTTATATAGCAATACATATGACATATAGTTGTAGGTGTCAGTATGCATACACACTCACTACAGGGAACAGGCAAGAGAAATGCAGCAACCTGAATCTACAACACAGCATGAAGCATGGGAGATGTACTAACCTTCACACTCACAGAACACTGTCAACAGCATACCAGCATGGTCCACGCCCTACAATCTGAAAGGGCAACGCCTATCTCACATACCCTTTTATAGCAGTGTCCTGAAATCACAGTGAGACATGCAATCAGTACACACCTGGCTGCATGCAATTAGCAAATGCTGCCTTACAATTGGTGCAGAGGCCATCACATGGACCTATGCAGATACCTACAAAAGCATTGAGTACCCACACTACACTCATGCAATACATTCATTGCACAAAACCTACAGAGAAAGAGAGAGAGAGACAGAGAGAGAAACAAACAAATATAACGACAGCCAGCAGCAAAAGCAGCAGCAAGCAGCAAGCAGCAAACAGCAAGCAGCAAGGAGCAAGCAGCAACAAGCACCACTGGCACAGCAACAGCTGCCACAAACACAGGTAATGCAAAGTAGCAGGTTAATCCTGTGTATACTGTGACACCTCCAAATGTATCATAGTTCACTATCTATAGGTATGTCCATGAGATAGGTTGTGTGTACATAGTCCTGAAATATAAACATATGTAATATTGCTGTACATGTTGCCCATACTTAACACTTCCATAGCTTAGAACACAAGGCCAGTTGTGCATATGATGCAGTAGTTCCCAGGGTCAGTAGAGGTTCCTCCTCATTGGTGTGGGACCACTGTGTATGTATGGCACTGTTCAGGTACATATCCTGTAGTATGGCCAGGGATTAATATCAGTCTGTCATGTGGTGCTATGTCCTCCAGGGGTGAATGTAGCACACATCCAGGGATACCATTTCGTAACAGTGATGCTATGTGTTCTGCAATGATGAAGGTGGCTCTCACCTGGACATGTGAGAGGATAGGGAGGTGACAGTCATCTGGGATAACTAATACCACATGTGTAGGAGAATGGGCGTACCTGCACCTAAACTGTCTGCAACAATGTTGCCAATATCTGTGCATTTGGTGAATGTGAAGCATCTTAACACTGCTGACCACAGATGCCTTGCTGTCATGTGAATCTGCCCTGTGCTGCAGTAGCCTCCTACTATTGTTATACAATATGCCTGTATCTGTACTCCACTGGACAGGATTAATAAGTGGTGTGCAGTTGTTCTGGGTTAGATATGTGTGTGCACAGTACATGCAGTATGTGGGATGTCTGTGGTAAGCATATGCAAAGGTGCTGGCGGTGTGTGTTGTGGCTTCCACTGGCCCAATGGGCTGCATGGATAGCATCACTGTCATAACTACTGAATAACTGTGTAATTACATGCATACATAGCAAGGTAGTGTACTGTGCTTGTGGTGTTGTTCGGATATGTAAATCCAGGCTGAGTAATGTGTGTCCACATCACAGGGTTGGGTTGGATGGCAACACACATCCAGTATGTAGGGATGAACACCCAGAATGTGTCAGACGTGTCGCCTGTGCAGAAGTATCCGGCCATTACCTGTGCATCCCCCACAACACACACACATGCAACATATGGCAGAAGTACTATAGCAGTACACACATGTTCATAGGTTCATACTAGGCTATTTGCCCTAGGGCATTGGTAAGCCTAGTAGAATGTGTTTGTCTTTCGCCACCCAATTACAAGTTATGCTGCTATGCCCTTGTCCGATGTTAGTATACTGTGCCTCTGTCTAACAGTGACATAGAAGTGATACCTGGGGTACAACTATGATCTCCATCCACTCATCCAGATTCCTATGGAAGAGAGTCAATGAGGGACTCTGCCTAACCTGTAGTGTGAGCTCATTACAGAGTGAAGGGAGCCTCTCGGTTAGGAATATGCCCCTCCAGCATGTCCATGTATGTCAGTGCTGAGGTCCAGCTCTCCTGAGCATGTGGCTGTATGGGACTCTGATTGCCTGAGGTGCAGCATGTTCATTACTGCTGGGTAGGACATGGCTGTATATGGCATGCACAGATTGCCTCTGAACAGGCAGTAAGCCACTGAGTCCAGCTGGATTTACTTTACCTGGGCAGCATATGACATCTGTGTGAGCCATTGCATCCCCTTGATGAGGTACTGTTGTCCTGTACCAGTTGCTGTGGGTGTCTGGTTAGGTACATCCCAAAAGGTGCATTGTATGCAATTATAGGCCTGATGATGGATGAGTAAAGAGGCACAATGACCTCCCCTGCCATACATGTGAATCCCTCATGATTAGCTGGGCTATATAACATGTCTTTCAATCCACATTGGCCATGTGGTTGACAAATGACAGACCGCTACCATGTTTCTTCCCCAGGTCCCCAACTACGTCTTCTGTACTCAATGGCCTAACACCTATGTTGTACTGTGCCACCAATGTGGAGGCGTGGGAATCTGCATTGAATACTGATACTCTCCCTCCTTTGTTCAAGTGTTGGGGCCGACAAGAATGGTAACAGCTATAACCTGGTAGTACTGGTGTGCTCCTGTGAAACCTGAAACAGGTTCATGTTACTGCACAGATATCGATGTCCAGAATGTTAAGTAGGGTTTTGAGTGCGTGCATCCTTAGGTCTAGACTTCCGGTGTTGAGTAGCATCACTCTTACTTCCTCATCCTTTGTGATACAAATGGATGTGGGTTTGCCTTATGAGCCTTGCCTAATACAGGCACTATGGGTGTAGCAAGAGGCTCCGCCAAATTCCAATAGGACAGGGGTGACAGGTGCAAGCTGTCCCTAGCAAAGCATACCACCCCAAGATGGCAGGCATTGGCACACCTGTGAATGACACCAGTATGTCAGTCAATTGTTGGAAGGGATCATCGTGCCTTGATATTGTGGCATGGTTCTAGGTGAGGGTAGGATGCTACTCAAGGTCAGGGTCAAACTGTCTTGGGCTACGTGCTCAGAGAGCTCTGTACTGTCTCATGTCATGTAGTCCAGGGAGGAATGTGTCAGGCCATTCACACCAGCATGGACAT
The DNA here is from genome assembly GCF_019279795.1 of Protopterus annectens. Lineage (NCBI taxonomy): Eukaryota > Metazoa > Chordata > Ceratodontiformes > Protopteridae > Protopterus > Protopterus annectens. Next base: position 867,071,022 of record NC_056745.1, on the reverse strand, counting down.
TGACTGAGTCATACCTGTACTTGCCTTGGGGTTACCTGAGTGTTTGTGTTATGTGGCAGGTCATAGTGCCCGACAGGCTGCACACCGTGACCCTCACCTCGTTAAGCCTGGTGAACGTGATGTTAGTGTGCCTGATGATAGAGGCACCTAGTACAGGTGTATGAGGTGTGTTGTTTACTGTTAATGGCTGTGAGTGTTCAGCACATTGGCTTTGTGTGATATGTGTTGCACATGTTCGTTTCCGTGGTAGTGGTTGCCTGGATGTCTGCTTAGGAGGTCTCTGCTGCATAGGCATAGCTGTGGTCCGAGCCTACAAGTATGTTCATGTGTGATCATGTGTTAGGTCCGCTGTTGTGGTAGGTCTATGTGAGACTGGAAGTGTAGTGTGTGGTCTCCTTGGCCACCTGACTGGTTATGGCGGTATTGAGTAGACAGAGCCTAGCCTCCAGTTTGGTATATGGTTGCATCACTCACATGAGTTTGAATTTGTTGTTAGGAGGAGCGGGTTGTCTGTGTACATGCATCTGTTCCAACATTGTCTCTGGAGTACCACACTCACCAGCTGGACTGGGGAGGGAACTGACAACTGACCTCTGGACATGCTAGAATACTATTCTGAATTCTGTAATAATTAATGATTGAAAACAAGGTCCAGTGGGGAGTGAGGGTGTACTGACATTACCTACAACTGCTGACTGATATAAAAGCATCAGTGAGCAAGTGCCAGGTAACCTAAGTGCAATGTGTCACAATTAAGTAAATGCAACAATGAGAAGCAGTCACTTGCTGTCATGTGTAACATGGAAATACGTACAGTAAGCAATGCAGATATCAGTAGTGAGTCACAGACGTGTTGAGAAGCTGTGTACTATGTGGAAGTAGCATACCAGTGAAATAACAAGCTAACAAATAACAAGCATATAAACAAAGGTAGATCCAGGAGGCCTGGATGTAGTGGTTGCTACAGCAAACAAGGTGTAGCAATGTCAGTAAGATACAGCTCAGATATGCAGGCACTATAAACCTGAAACCAGATGTCCCCAGCTATGAATGGCAGAGTACAGCCTATTGTCACACACGAGTGCAGACCACAAACCTTGTTAATGTTAAATAACTGGCCTGAAGGCCAACTGCCCATACCAGAACTAATACACTTGTACACTGGGCCCTCAATCAGCAGTTCCCAACTTCAATGGATGAAAGATATGTGTCCTGCCACCACAGTGCTTGCCACCAACCTCCCTAATGTAAAACAACTGGTCTGAAGGCCAAGTGCTTAGTACAAATGACATAGAATGATAGCTACACTGTAATCAAGTTTTAACCAAGCAGTAATAAGTAGAAGTTAATACTCCCTGTATAGAATGTGTACCATGTATTGTTGAGATACTATGCTGATAACCTGTTTGTGTACCTTTCCAGCTTGACATGGCTCCAAAAAGGAACCCATCATATTCTGCTGCAGAGGATGACGTGATTCACCAGAGCCTGGTGCGTGACTATGCCATCCTGTTCTCACGCACCACCCAGAATCAGCAGGAGAGGTCTGCACTGTGGCAAAACCTCGTTAGCAGGATAAATGATGTTGGCATGCATGATAGGACATATGAGCAGGTGAGACATCACTGCAGTGATTTGATAAGAAATGTCCGCCAGCGTGCTGCAGATATCCGCAGGCAACAGGTTGCCACAGGTGGGGGGGTGGCCACACATCCCCCCTCACCAGACAGGAGGGGCTACTGCTAAGTGTTGTGGATCCAGCCCCAGAACAACAACAGCAACACTCATGCATCATGATGGAGGTTGGATCCACACAGCAGCAAGACACCGAGCGTGCAGGTAAGATGCCATATTCATTTATTGTTATTACTTTTACATTTGTTGACCCAGATAGTCTAGCTGGATATATGTCCATTTTCAGTAGAGGCCTGTGGAGAAAAGCTCCACACATAACGTAATAAAGGCAGACAGACAAGTTGTTAATACAGACAGCCAACATGATAGAATTGTACACCAGCCTGTTAACTAAATCAACATACATGTAAGGAACTCAAACAGTTTAGAGTCATACACAATGTACCGTTGGTTTCAAAGCAATCCTACCTAAAGCATAACGGTTATGCAATAAGGCAAAAGCCATATACATAATAGTTAGGGCTCAGAAGGGTAGAGAAGTAGAAGGAGTATGAAAGATACAATGATATGGAAGAGGCAGGAGTCAAGAAGGGAAGTGAGGAAAAGAAGGAAGACAGTCAAGAGGATGTGGGAGGGATGGGAGAAGTAGGTCAGAGCATAGAAGGACATCAAGGTGAAAGAAACAGGGTAGAAGCTAGTTTCTATGCACAATGAGGGGTTAAAGGTAAAGAGAGGGTAGGGAGAGGGACGTTAGCCTGGACTCCAAGAAGAACAAAGCCAGTGGTTTTGGAAGTACAGTTTGAGTTGTCGTTTGAAGAGAGGTAAGGGTGAGATTAGAGTTAACCCCTGGTATGTACATATGACTGTTCTGTACACTGTTACTTCATGCACGCATAAGGTGTGCATGTGGTATGTATCTGTCATCATGATATATATACAGACATTATGTGCAGCTGATGTGTATAAGGGAACTAGTGTACTACTGTACTGTATCATGTGCAAAACAAATGGCACACATGTGCCCACTGACATTACTCTCTTCACACTTCCAGGTCCCTCCCATCTAGCAACGAGGCAGGCCATACATGCTGGTGAGTCTTTTTAACATTATCTGTAAAGCAATTTATAAAACTAGGAAGAGTAGTGTAACTCTGTAGTAGACTTGCTGGTGACTGTGTTCACAATACCGTAATACACAGTTGTAGTAAATTGAGTAGTGTAACACGGTACTGATGTGTGTGTTTACTGTGGGGTGTGCATGTGTGCAAGTGTGCCTGTGCCCAAGTGTGCATGTGTGTTAGTGTCCATGAGTGCATGTGTCCATTTCTGAATGTGTGCATTAGTATTGAAGTGCATCTCTGTCAAATATGTATTGAGACTGTAATCTGTGTTCCATGTTTTCCTCCCGTAGGTTCTGGTGCTGCTCTGGTGACCTGCAGCAGGGAACCTGAATCTTGTGCCCCAGGTACTGATGATGATGAAATGTCTGTAATGGTGCAGGAAGGTGTGTCTGGGTCCACCATTGGTCAGCCAATTGACAGTACACAGCTTTCAACCCCGTCAATGCGCACAGTCATCCTGCCGTTACATCCTTTGTCACCATTGTCCCTAGGTGATGGACAGTCTGCAGTGGGCATAGATCAGGGTAATGTGGTACCTGTGGTACATGCATCCCCACAAGGCAGCCATGAGCAGGGGCCTCCAATGGTACCACGCAGACAGTCGCCCATGGGTTCTCGTGGGGGCATCCGTGGCCGTACTGCCTCTGGCCGACGTGCCCAAGGAGGTATGTCAACCTCCACTATGTTTCGAACTGTCATGCAGGCACAGGCACGTATGGAAAGGTACACCAGACAGGGTCTGAGGGAGCTGAGAGCATGTCGCACAGCCATGACAGACGGCATGCGTGACGTTGCGAATGCTATCCGTAACTTCACAGATGTCGTTGACAGACGTTGTGGGGGCATAGAACAGCTGCTCCACAACCAGATGTCCATGGGCCAGGGCGATGGTGTGCGTTTGCGATGTCGACGTGGCCGTATGCCAGCAACAGCACCAGCTGGCAGTGGCCGCGGACGACAACAGGCCCACTCGCGCACCTCAAGTGCCAGCACCAGCCCCAGCAATGCTGGGTCTGTGCTGTCATCAAGACGCCCCAGGAGACCACGTGCACGTGGCTCTGGACAGTCCCAACAGGGAACTGTGTCCAGTCAACACACCCCTGCTTCCGATGACAGTACCCAGTCTGGGTTAGTACCGGATACAGCCCGTAGCACCCCTGCCAGGCACAGGTACCGTGTCCGTGCCCACAGACACTGATCTGGATGACCTGACAGGTGCAGTCTGTGGCTGTCCACAAAACCCTGTACATGGCAGCCATTATGTGGGACTGTGTGCGTGCTTACACACATGCAGAAACCTAACACCTAGGGCAAACACATACACACACACACTGCACCAACACCGGTCCACCCTGTACTGCTGCCCCTCACAAACACACATACACACACATGTCAATTGGTGTTACCAGTGGCTGGCTTGGGCATACCTAACCCACACCCTGTGCATATGATGACACTGTGCCACCTCCTGCATACTACAACATCGGTGCAGGTAAAGGTAAACACGTTGCTGATGCACAGGGTGACTACATAGATGTGTATAAGTAGTAACATGTTGGTAACTGTTCACTGTTCCAGTATAATTGTGTGTATATCCCAGCAGTCCTGCTGCAGTAACTGTATGACTGTCCTCAATTGTTATATGCACCCATACTACTTACCAAAGTGTACCAGCTGCACACCATCACATGCTAACATTGACTATGGCAATGCGCATCTTGTGCTGTTACGTAGATTCAGCTATATGTAACTGTTCTGTCACACATGCATTTATACACACCCTGCTACCCACACACATGCACACGCTCACCTGCCATTCCCATTATTTATCACCCTACATGAGTAGCTGTTGATACATGACAGGTACACATTTGAGAAGTGCACTATGTTGTTTACTACTGGCGTCCCCTTCTCTACCTGTACTCACAGGGTGCAGGCAACCTCATCGGTTGAAAGATGTAATGTGCATCAGGTACTGTAGTACCCTGATTGCCACATCAAACATGTTTCCCATATGGAAATGCACACACAGACACATCCCACATCCACACACTTGCCACATTCAGGCTTCAGAGCACTATCTAGGTATATTTGGTACATGTGCGTGTTACAGTAGCATGTAACACTATACTGAGTACTGGCAGTTGTCTGTTGTCATGTTGTCTGTATAGAATAAAAGAATTGTTTGATTATCCTACTCCGTTTTGTGGACATTACTTGAAGAAGTGTTACCTTACATGTGTTATTGGTACCACCACCTTCTCTTTTGTAGTTTTGTTTGTATAGGGTGCTATCAACATCACTGCTTGTTAAGGGTAATGACCACCCTGCAGTGCATAGCCCCATGTGGCAAAAGCCACATCCCACCCCATCATTGTGCACACACACTAACCCCACCAACAGTAAAACACATACTTTCCATTTGCAAGATTCAAACCCATACCTAACTGTGTTATGACAGTAGAAACAGACACATTAGCAGAGTGTGCTATTTGCAGTAGTTGGAGAAATCCTTACTAACGCTGTACTTAGAGGGTGCTGACATCATCTGTGTGTAGGAGGAGGGATGTGCACCCTGTAGTGTGTTCTCCCAGTTGTCAAAAGGCAGTTAACCCTCCCAGCATAGTGCACACACATAAACCCCACTCATACTAACACACATACATTCCCTTTGCAGGATTCAAACCCCTACCTAACTACGTTATGACACTGGAGAAAGACGCATTAGCAGAGCGTGCTATGTGAATTACTGGAGGACTTTACTACAGGTAATATAGTTATACAGTCCTGACATCATCAGTGTTTCAAAAGGGGGATCTGCATCCTGTACTGTACTGTCACAGTTGCTAATAGGGACATTTCCAACACACACATCGATGTGTTTGAGGTTTGCATATGTGGGGGATCCAGTACTCCAGTGTGATTAGTATATGGTTTGATTGCAACAATGAGGGATATACTCCCAGTGGTGAGCAGTTTGTACTCATGGTTGTGATGATCAGGTCTAGTATATCTGCCCCTCTTGTGGGAAGGTTGGTTACCTGTTCCATAGCCAAAGAATGTCTGATCTATGGGAACCCTAGAGCTTGGGTATTGTGGCTTGTGTAATGTTCACAGTCTATGTTTGGGTAGCTGACGTCACCCAGTATGATGGTGTTTGCAGAGTAATCTAAACTGTCCTGTGTCAGCATGAAGGCTGTGTGGGAGTCCTGAGTTTGAGAGGGTGCTGTAAGAGCTCCTCTGTGTCTCTTGCCATGTGGTCCAGGGAGGTACGTCTCAGGTTGTTTGCACCAGCATGGACAATGTCTGCCTCATAGCTGTACTTGCTGTGGAGTGACCTGTGTGCCTGTGTTATGTGGCACATGCTATCACCCGACAAGTAGCTAACTGTGACCCTCACCTTGCTCTGTCTGGAGGGGCACGTCTGTCAACAGCTCATGTCAAGCAAGTTCACACCCCTCATAAATGATGTGGAAACCTTCAAAGGCCCAAGGCCTGTTGACAATATGGACCAGACTGCAGATACCTGTATAAAGGCATTCTATGGACACATTCAGGAATGCATGGATCATGAAGCCACATATGAAAGCATGACCCAATTCTCCAAAGGCAGATGTCCTGGGTGCGGACACCAGCCATAAACACACTATACAATAGAAGGATGACGCCACTACATGATACAACAACCTCCCAAAATGTGAAGGCACCACTGATGAGTATTGGAAGACAACTACAGGCACCCATATGATTGTCTAAGGCCATCTTTGAGAGAGGGTTCCACAAGCCACTGAGGATAATCACAAGGCTGCCTGTAGTTATGTTAGTAACCTGGGTGGTACTACCCAGATATGCTCAGAGGTAATCCAAGATGTCACACAAAATACAAAACACACAGACATTGCCATCATCCTAGTGGACAGGTTCAATGCTGCCTTCTCCCCACCACACCAAAAGGGCAAATATGTCTCGGCACAGTGCTGCCCCCTGACATCACAGATGCTCAGGTAAGAGATGCCCTTCCCAAAGCAATAAACACTGCATCAATGGGACCAGACAGTGTCCCAGGCTGTGTCCTACATGAACCACGAGAAGAGCTACACCCAGACATAACACCACTGTTCAATCCCAGCCTTAATACACGATATGTGGCCAGAGAGTGGCATACAGCAACAGTGGTCCCTCAACATTCAGGTGGTGCCTTCACGGATCCTGGACACTACTCGACCCATATGTCTGACTAGCTTTGTCTGCAAAGCTATGGCAAGGATCATCATGAACCTCACATATCTAGATATTGTGGACCTACAGACATGTCACCATACACAGTTTGGCTTTGTCAATGGCAAATCCTGCCTCTCCAACCTGTTTGATTTCTTTGAAACAGTCACCAAGGCCACTGTCAAGGGAAGGAGGTCTACACAGCCTACCTGAACCTTGCATAAGCCTTGGATACAATACCCCAGTTGTGCATTCTAGGAAGCTCACCAGTGTACATATTAACCCCTATGTCACTATGGGTATTGCACAGTGGCTCAAGGGCAGAACACACATGGTAGAATTGCTGGAGCCATGTCAGCCTCCAACCTGGTACAAGTGGTGTCCCACAAGGCACAGCCCTGGGAGCTGTCATCTTCATTATATATTTATCATAGGTACAGGCCAACATGGAAGTACTGTGGCTCAGCAAGTCGCAGGTGACTGCAAACCGGACACCATAATCAACTCACCAGCTAACACACGCACCCTCCAAAGGGACTCTTGCAAACACACGACTTGTGCTACAGCCATGGCCTCAACGTGAATGACAGAAAGCGTATAGTCATACCCTTTGTCAAACACAAAGTGACCACAACGTACCACATATGTGTTAATCCATTAAGTGCAGACGAAGGAATTATGGACCTTGGGGTACACAGGTTGATAGCATTCTACCATTTGACAACAACATGGACAAAGTGGTTAGGTAAGCATGTTATATGGGCCACATCATCATGGGATCCACATGTAGATCAGGGGAGGACATTGTGCCCCTTACTCATCCCTCATCATGCCCATAATTGACTATGATGAACCTGTCGGCATGCACCTTACCAGACACCTGCAGCAACTGGAGATACCACATATGTACCTCAACAAGGGGATCAAAGGGCTCAAACAGATGCCACATACTGACTGGTTAAAGTAACAGCAGCTCTACTCAGTGACATACTGCCTCTTCATAGGCAATCTGTGCCTGACATAGAAGGCCAGGTCATACCCTCACTTAATGGCCATGCTGCATCTCAGAATATCCAGATCCCACCAGGATACACGCTGGAAATACTTGAACCTCAGGAGTGATATACATAGGACATGCTGGAGGGGCACATTCACAACTCAGAGGCTCCCTTCATTCCTGAATATTATCCCAATAGAGGTTAGGCAGACTGACTCAGTGACTATCTTCAAGAGTGATATTAATGACAGGATGTGACATTGTAGGGTTACCCTGGGTATCACTTATGTGTCACTGTGAGACAGAGGCACAGTATACTAACCTTGGAAAAGGGCATAGCAAGACAGATTCACAATGCATGTTGAAAGGCACACACATTCTGGCTAGGTGGATACATGCCCTGGGCAGACATCCCTGTATGAACCTATGGACCTATGTATCTTTATCACCATTGTCCCTATGTGCTGTTAATCACCAATGTAATCTCAATACTATGGTAGCATGTGCAAAGGTCAGTTGTCAGTCACCTCTATGGTACAGTTGTGGAATATGTGTGTCATGTAGTAATGTCACAGCTGCCACATGTACACAGTCAACCCTATCCCCTACCCATGGATGTACATCACATGTATGAGATGGAAACACATGGCCAAACTGTGGACTAAGCACTCTGAACCCAGTACTGGCATAACCTGTCTGGTGGCATGAAATACTACAGTGACAGCAATACCAATCTGATGTGGACCTACACGGACAGCAATACAAGCATGGAAACACAACAGGTCAGTTGTGAAGCCTAAGGATAGCATCCTGCATGACTGGCAGACATCTCTGCAGCTGGCACACAGGCATACATTAGGCCTGCACACAGCACGCATAACACATAGCACACAAATCCTGTGTGTCAAACAAGCACAGTCTGTACAGCTATACAACACTACTGCCGCAGTTGTGTTAGGTACTTTTATTGTCCAGTACAGTGAGACAATGCTCACCAGGCTGGAAAAGGTGTAGGTCACAGTGATATGCTCATGGGGCACTATGGTTCACCACATAACACAAACATACAAGTCAGTCAGATGCATGGACACATATGACTCAGTCATTGTCCATGCCACCACAGCTGATGTGGGATGTCCCTCACTGGGATACATGATAGGGAACATGGAAGGGATCACTGAGCAAGTGACACAGGCTGGTAGACCCCTGACCTTGGTTGGCATCAGACCCTCACCAGGGATTCTGACAAATTACTGAATGCTAATGAATTAGTGTAGCTACAACACCCTAGCTGAATGGTTCTTAGCATGCAGTCACTGCATTGCTATGGAATACTGTCTTACCACTCCCACAACAGGTGAAAACATGCAGCTCCTGTACATCAACAACATGTAGACTATATGCCCCAGACCAGGTGTGCATCCCTCACTACTAGGCTGATAGCATCTACATCTCACACTGTATATACACATCCCACATGCTGCACCTGCACAGAAGACCACGGTCATAATGTTACCCTGTGCAAATACCATGTATTCACATGTGGCAGGCATCACACATGGTAACTATTGAAGGTCACAGGTACATATGTGTATTTGGTACACACATACATCATGTGTGCATTGCCATAACTGGTTTAATCAATGTCATGCATTATTGTGAGTGACAACCCACACACATGGGCATTCTGTGTGTGCAAAACACACGTGGCATGTCTGTAATCAAAAGCCATACATAATTGTGATATCGTTTAGAAAGGGGTATGTGCATCCTGTAGTGTGTTTTCCCAGTTGCCAAAATGGATATATCAATCATACACACTTACCCCCTTCGCACACACTTGCTGGATTCAAACCCCTATCTAACTATGTTATGACACTAGAGACGGACGCATTAGCGCAGCACGCTATTTGCATTACTGGGAGACTTCCTTTCCCCTGATATACTTATAGGGTGCTGACATCATCAGAGTTTAGAAAGTGGAATGATCATCCTGTGGTGTGTTTTCCCAGTTGCCAAAAGGGATGTTTCTTTCATACATACTTACCCCCCTTCACACACACTTGCCACCTGCTGGATTCAAACCCCTACCTAACTATGTTATGACACTAAAGACGGACGCATTAGTACAGCGCGCTATTCGCATTACTGAGAGACTACCTTTCCCCTGATATACTTATAGGGTGCTGACATCATCAGAGTTTAGAAAGTGGAATGATCATCCTGTGGTGCCAGTTGCCAAAAGGGATGTTTCTTTCATACACACTTACCCCCCTTCACACACACTTGCCACCTGCTGGATTCAAACCCCTACCTAACTATGTTATGACACTAGAGATGGACGCATTAGCACAGCGCGCTATTCACATTACTGGAAGACTATCTTTCCCCTGATATACTTATAGGGTGCTGACATCATCAGAGTTTAGAAAGTGGAATGATCATCCTGTGGTGTGTTTTCCCAGTTGCCAAAAGGGATGGTTCTTTCATACACACTTACACACCTTCACACACACTTGCCACCTGCTGGATTCAAACCCCTACCTAACTATGTTATGACACTTGAGTCGGACGCATTAGCGGAGCGCGCTATTCGGATTACTGAGAGATTCCTTTTCTCCGATATACTTATAGGGTGCTTACATGATCAGTGTCTAGAAAGGGGAATGAGCATCCTCTGGTGTGTTTTCACAGTTGCTAGGAGTAACATTTGGACCAAGTGTGTGAGCATGCCCAGTTCAGCCTTCCCATGGCATGTTGTGTGAAAGATGTCTCATTTATCTAAGTGTGTGAGCATGCCCAGTGTGGGCTTTACATATGTTGAACTCTGCAGCCCATCACATTTGTGGATGAGTGTGACCTTCAACAAATACCTCCAGTTTATGGTTGTGTGTTCTGTGCCATGTTGTGTAGTTACTGTCCGAATGCTTTTTGTGTGAACAAAACAGGGAGTATACTGTGCCTGCAGGTTTTGCATGGGATACTTTGCACACAATTGTCAACATCCGTTCATACTGACCTAACACTATAGCACTGCATAGTGTAGTGTTTCAGTACTTTCACTGTGGTGGTCAGTATCCTGGGCTTTAGTCCTATCACCGCTTTACATTTCCATAGTGTGCACAACAGCCTGGTTATGGTCCAGTTGTGCAAATCTGCACAAAGGCGGTGCCTCTACAGACCCTGGTAAGTACTGCCCCATAAGCTTAACAAGTCTAGTCTGCAAAGCTATGGAGAGGATCATAATTGAGCTCATAAACAAAGATATGGGGGACATGCAGACATTGTACCCATCCCATTTTGGCTTGGTCAAGGGCAGATCATGCCTTTTGTACTGGGTTGACATCTTCAAAACAGTCACTTAGGCCATTGTTGGGGAAAGGCAGTCCATACAGCCTACCTTGGCCTTGCAAACACTTTCAACACAATACCCCACTCAGGTATTGTGGAAAACCCTAACAACTGAAATGTAAACCCATATGTCACAAGATGGGTTGCAAACTGGCTTAAGGATGGGACCCACAGGGTTAGAGTTGCTGGCACTATGTTAGACTCCAGGCTGGTCACAGGTGGTGTCACACAGGGCTCAGTCCTTGGACCCCATTGTTTGTCATGTACTTCCCAGAAGTACAGGCCAACATGGGAGGACTTTGGATGACAATGTTTGCAGATGACTGCACACTCGGTGCCATAGTGGACAGTGCATCAGACACGGATATCCTTCAGAAGGGACTCACAGTAACTGATAGCTGGTGCCAGGGCCATGGCCTGAAGTCAAAGTGCACAACATGTGTAGACATACCCTTCAGGAAAAGCAAGGTAACCCCAAGCTACCATATAGGTGGCAATCCTCTAAGCACAGAGGAGGTTATCATGGACCTGGGGACCCAGGTTGACAGTCGCCGTTCTTCTGAGACTCACGTTGCTAAGGTGGCTAGAAAGACCTTCTACATTGCCCACCTGATCAGGATGGGATTCACATCCAGATCTAGTGGGTCATTGTTCCCCTGTACTCTTCACTTATCAGACCAGTGATCGAGTAGAATGCCCTATTCTGGCTGTATGTCACCCAACATCTACAGCAATTGGAGACACCCTGAATGTCCCCACCTAAAGGATCATGGAACCCCAACAGCTGTCATATGCTGCCAGATTGAAGACACTCCCACTCTATTCACTCACATACCGTCTGCTTAGAGGTGACATGTGCCTGACATGCGAGGCCATGTCCAAACAGGGATTAATGGACATGCTCCACCTCAGAATCGGCAGATCCACCTGAACCACTAGTGCAGGTGACGTACACCTTAGCAGGGATGTACGTTGGACATGTTGGAGGGATGGAGTTATCACCCGGAGACTCCCTATGCTGTGGAATACAATCCCGGTCCATGTGAGGCAGAGCACCTTGCTGGCTGTGTTCAAGAGGTATCTTGACCTGTGGATGGAAGGTCATATGTTTAACCCGGGGATCATCACTGTGTCACTGCTGGAGAGAGGCATGACATAATAATGGGCACAGTACTGTTTCATTGCTCCACTATCCTTCTCCCTTATCAGGCCCATGATTGAATACAAAGCCCCATATGGTATGTACCTCGCCCAGCAATTGCAACAGCTGGAGACACCCCAAAAGTACCTACCATGAAGATCAGGGTTCTTCAACACATGTCATATGCTTCCAGAATAGAGGAAATCCAGCTTTGTTCAGTGTCATACCGCATACTTACAGGTGACCTATGCCTGACATACAAGACCATGTCCAATCAGGATTTGGTGGACATGCTCCACTGCAAGCAATCCAAATCCACCAGAGCCATGAGAGCTGAGGATTTGAACCTCAGCACATACATGTATAGGACATGCTGGAGGGACAGAGTCATAACTCAGAGGCATCTCACACTCTAGCAGAGTATCCCAGGTCATGTTTGACAGAGCCCCTCACTGACTCTCTTCAGGAGACATCTGGACAACTGCATATGAGATGGAGGCACAGACTAGACAGAGGCACAGTCATGTTATTCAATTACATAAGGGGGTCATAATGTGTCACTACTAAGTCAGAGGCACAATATTCAGAATCTATTCTGTACACTTATTACCACTATAAGGGGTGGCAATATCCACATCACTATGGCTAGGCTTATACATGCACTAGGGCAGATAGCCTAGTAGTAGACTATGACAATATGAAACACCGGTGTATGTGTAGGTATTGTCAATCAAACACTATGATGTGGTTTGGGGGGCTTGATATCTCCCTGTATTCCAACATCGTTTTGTCTATTCCTTCTAGCATGTCTAGGGATCAGTTGCTAGTGTCCTCTCCTGCTCAGCTGGTGAACCTGGGAATATTGAGGCAATGTTACACTTGCCTCATGTACACTGACAACCCTCTCCTTCTCCCATAAAACACACATACATGTGAGAGATGCAACTATATAGCCAAAGTGGAGGCTGAGCTCTCTCAACACAGGACTAGCAAGACCAGAGAGAAGGTGAAGGTAACCACACACATCACAAATCCAGTCTCACATGGCACTATCACAACTTAAGATCATACACATAGACACACAGAGACATACTCAGAGGCTCTGATCAGAATTCTACCAAAACGGCAGTGGCCACCACAGCAGACACTCACACAACTGCCTCCACAGGGCACAGCACATGCAACACATTGACCACAGAGTCGGTGTGCCAAACAGTCACAGCCCTTAAGGCCAAACACAATGCCAGACACACTTGTCATAGGTGACTCCATAGTCAGACACACTGACGCCCGCTCACCAGATCGGTAACGGAGGAGGTCACAGTAAGCTGCCTATCGGGCACTGGAATCCACCACATAATGCAAGCACTCAGGTCACTCAACTGCAAGTACAAGTCTGACCCAGTCATTAGCCATGCTGGTGTGAACGACCTGAGATGTACCTCCCTGGACTACATGGAAAGAGACATAGAGGATCCCTCTGATTATGTAGGCCAGGCAGGTGGTGACCCTGACCTTCAGCAGTATCCTACCTTCACCAAGTATGATGCCACATAAACAGAGACAAGATGATCAGCTGTAATATTTTGCTTAAACTATGGTGTCATTCAAAGGGGGTCCAATGTCTGTCTGCCTGGGATGACATGCTGGACAGGCCACGGTGATTTGCAAGGGATGGCTTGCACCTGTCACCCCTGGGCTTCCGGATTTCGGATGATGCTCTTGCCACCCCCATTGTGCCTTTTTTATGCAAGATTCAGATTCTACACCTACCTCCCTAGAACACAGTAAAGGAAAGGCACTAAGGGTAATGCTGCTCAATGCCAGAGGTCTCAACCTCAAGCTGCACACACTGTATGCCCTTCTCAGTCTGTAGCACATTGATGTCTGTGCTGTGCCTGAAACCTGGTTCACAGCTTCTAACAGCACCCCGGCACTATCGGGTGTTACCTCATATCATGCGTTCCGGCACCAGAATCCGGACAACACCAAGAAGGATGGTGGGTGTCCATATTCATCAAGGACACCCTCACCTCATGGTTGGTGGCAACACACGATGCATCGGAGACCATCCAGGTGCCAGTGACCGTAGGCAAGACTGCTCTGCAGTTTGTAGCATGTTACATGCCACCCTCTCAAACTCAGGTACCTCACACAGCTATCCGGCAAACACTGCAGGGGATAAATGTAACTCCTAACACCATCCTACTGGGTGATTCCAACTATCCACATATAGACTGGGATCACTAAGCAAGCCACAACACTGTAACACAAAGGTTCCAAGAGTTCATACACTCAAATGCCATGGAACAACTGGTCACCATCCACACAAGTGGAGACAACATACTAGAACTCATCATCACGAACATGGGGTCACACTGTTCAACACCAGAAGTATACCCATCATTGGTGAGATCAGATCATGGACTACTCTCAGTGGGAGTCCACATCCCACACACACCCCAGATAGAAAAACAAACAGTGAAGACCTTCTCAAATGCCGACTTCACATTTCTAAGGACTGGTGTGGTCTCTTTCAAGGCCCCCAAGCCAGCGGACACCATTACCTAAGCCGCTGTATCACTTACAAATGCCTTCTACCAGCACCTCCAGGACTACATGGATCAGGCAATCCCAGATAAAACAAAGACTCTTTGTACCACAGGCAAGCATCCGGTCTGGTGGACCCTAGCCATAAACAAGCTCTACAACACAAGGAAGGAGCTACTACGAGATAGAGCGTAATCCGTAGGAGGGAAGACACCCCTGCTCATTGTGAGTAAGACACTGGGTTCCCCCATACAATCATCCGAGGCAAGTTTTGCGAGTAAACCCACTCAGGACTCAAGGGACAATCATGAGGCCTTTTTTACCTATGTTTGAAACCTGGGAGGGAACTCCCAGATATGCTCAGAATTAGTTCGGAATGATGTAGATATCACTGCACCTACAGACATTGCCAACATACTGGCTGTCAGGTTCAGTGCAGATCCCCCCCCCCAACTGGAGGAGTATCTACACCAGAGGATTGTAGCCCCCCAAACATCTCCAATGCTGGAGTGGGAACTGCTCTATCCAAGGTGGAAAACACTTTATCCATGGGACCAGGTGGTGTCCCCAGTTGTGTGCTCCATGAACTCAATGAGTAATTACACCCGCAGTTAGGGCAGCTGTTTAATCTTAGCCTCACCTCAGGATATGTGCCCAAGGAGTGGCATACGGCAATGGTGGACCCACTTCACAAAGGAGGTGCCTCCACCAACCCCGGATACTACCATCCCATCAGCTTGACAAGCCTGTTCTGCTAAGCTATGGAGAGGATCATAAAGGGAATTATAAATGAAGACATAGGGGACCTACAGACATTGGATCCAATCCACTTTGGCTTTGTCAAGGGCAGATCATGCCTTTTAAACTTGGGTGACTTTTTCAAGACAGTCACCCAGGCCATTGACGTGGGCAAGGCAGTCCACACAGCCTACCTTGACCTGGCAAAGGCTTTCAACACAATCCCCACTCAGGTATCAATGAAAACATCACCAGCTTAATTGTGAACCCATACATCACAGCATGGGTTGCAAACTGGCTAAGTGACAGCACACACAGGGTCAAAGTTGCTGGTGCCATGTCACACTCCAGAGCTGTCACAAGTGGTGTCCCACAGGGCTCAGTCCTGGGCCCACATTTGTTCAGCATCTACTTTTCAGAAGTACGAGCAAACACAGGAGGATTATGGCTGACAAAGTTTGAAGATGACTGCAAACTGGGAAGCATAGTTGGAAACCCATCTGACACAGACATCCTTCAGAAGGGTCTCATAGACACGGATAACTGGTGCCAGAGCCATGGCCTTACATTAAACACTAAACAATGCATAGCCATACCCTTCAGGAAGAACAAGGTTACCACTAGTTCCCATCTAGGTGGCAATCCTCTAAGCACAGCGGAGGTTATCAGGGACCTGGGCACCCAGGTTGACAGTAACCTTTGTTTGACACTCACATTGCCAGGGTAGTTTGGAAGACCTTCTACATTGGCCACCTCATCATGCAGGATTCACATCTAGATCAGGGAGGTCATTGTTCCCTGTACTCATCACTCATCAGACCAATGATTGCATACAATGCCCCATTCAGAATGTATCTGACCCAACACCTGCAATTGGATGGGCCCACAAATTCCTCAACAGGAGGTGAAAGGGTCTCAAACATATTTCTTATGCTGCCCGACTGAAGGAATTCCTGCTGTATTCAGTCGCTACCATCTGCTCAGAGGTGACCTATGCCTGACATACAAGGCTATGTCCATCCCAGAATTAATGAACATGCTTCACCTCAAGACCTCTACATCCATCAGGACTACAAAGGCAGGAGACTTAAACCTCAACACAGATATTAATAGGATGTGCTGGAGGGACAGATTCATCACCCAGAGAGTCCCTATGCTGTGGAACAACATCCTGGTACATGTGAGGCTGAGCACCTCACTGGCTTTGTTCAAGTGAGATCTTGACCAATGGATTGGAGATTGCAGGTATACCCCAGGGATAACCTCAGTATCACTGCTTGACAGAGGCACAGCAAAATAATGGGCATATTATCCATCAAATTGAAGGGGTGGCAGAAGCCACAAAACTCTGGGCTAGGGTTATAAATGCCCTAGGGCAGATAGCCTAGTATTAACCTATGAACCTATGAACATAGGCCTGGGGCAGTTCCTGCTATTAGGACAGTGGTCTGCAGCAAGCTATATAGTAGTAGTCAGTTTTAGCCATTGGTTTTTGACCATGGCTATTCCATGTTGCTTCTTGTTGTGGTACAAACATGGGTGTGTGGTTATCCATGCCATTTATTGCTAGTCACCCTCATTTTTATCTGGTTCCATGTTTTTGCACATGTACATCACTGTATGAGGTGTGACCTGGTAGTGTCAGGGTGCTGATGTGGGCTTTGACCCTGTTTTCTATTACAGCACTGATATCTACATTCTCTATACTGTGTGTGTTTACACTGCACGCATCTTGATGTTTATGCTTCTTGCATTGGGTAGCATTACATCTAGGTTCCTATCCCTTGTGGTACCCTTGAGGTGGGTTTGTGTTTTTGTGGTTTATGATTGTTGAGGGTGGATGTTAGTTGGGGTCCTCAGGTGTGCATATGGTACATGATATTACATTACTTAACACATAGCATTCATGCCTCAGGTGGTGCTGCAGGGCCGCCTCTGTCAGATGCACATACTACACTCCCTGTACATGTTTGGAAGCAGGTTGTGTCATGTTAGGCATCCCTGTTACTGTATGAGTGAGTCAGAGCGGGTATCAGTCCCAGTGTTCCTACTGACCAAGTGTATGTGCTATGCATTGCCTCTTTGCCAAGGCCAGGGCATACTGGGCACACCTCCTTCTGCCAACTGGGACAAGGTCAGGTTGTTCCTCCTCCGAGTCACCTCCTGCCTGTGGTGGCCTTGGCAATGGTGGGGGGATGTTTGGCCCAGCCCTGTGCTGGTCCTGCTGCAGCTGTTTCCGTAGGATCATATTATGTAGCATAGCACATATCATGATCATTTGGGTACATGTAGTTGGTGTGTACTGCAAGGCTCCACCAGATGTGTCCAGACGTCAGAACCATGACTTGAGCAGCCCAAACACACGCTCTATGACATTACGTGTTTGTGCGTGTGCCTCATTATGGCGTTCCTGTTCAGGTGTGTGTGCATTTCTGATGGGTGTCATCAGCCACGGCTCAAGTGCATGACCTGCATCCCCCACTAGGTGTCCGTGTGGGAAATCCCCATTGGCAAATGATTGGTACAGCTGCGTCAGATGCCAGATATGGGAATCGTGGTAGCTCCCAGGGCAGCCAGCACACACATTCATTATTATGCCCTGGGCATCACACACGACCTGGCAGTTGATGGAGGGGTATCCCTTGCGGTTAATGTAGGCTCTACCCCGCTCACCGGCTGGTGCTTTGATGCGTATGTGCATGCAGTCTATTGCACCCAGCACCTCAGGGTAACCCGCTATTTGCTGGAAGAGACGCATATTGCTGGCCATAACCTCACGGTCATTAGGGACATATATATGATCACCGACATGTGCTGACATGGCATCCAGGAACTGGTGCAGTACTCTGGAGGCTGATGCCTGTGATATCCCCATCATATCACCAGTTGGTCTCTGGAAGGTACCTGTTGCTAGTATTCTTAGGCCAACACATACCTTGGTTTCCACTGGGATGGGTTCCCCTCTGTTGGTTCTGTGTGTGAGATGTGGCCTGCACAGCTCAACAATCTGCTGCAGAAGGTCTCTGTCTACTCTGTAGCGCTCTACTATCTCCAGCTCATGTAACCCATGGTAGGTGACCCTGGGCCTGTATACTCTTCTCCTTCTCCTCACTCTGGGTTGTCGGTCAGCATCTGCATTGTCACCACCCTCAGCAATTCGCCTATGCCTGATTATAATAGCTACGGCAGCCCCTAGCATTTCTACTCTGAGTTCAGTTTTTTTCAGTTTTCAATTCTGATAGCTTAGTTTCTGGCAGTATCTCTTGTGAGAAACAGCCTGCACTGCTCTTTGCAGTGTTTTAAGTGCTGGGTTGGGCTTCTAGTCTGCTTGTGTAATTGCCTGCTTCTAATTGTTTCCACCAATTAACTCCAGCAGTATCTTCTGGCAATTTCCCTGTATTTTAGTTGTTTCCTGTTTCCTCTCTGTTTCCTGAGGAGGAGCAATGTGCACACCAGCTTAAACACGCTCACAGTCACTTAAACGCACGCACACATCCTTACACGGTGTTACACGCGCGCACACATCCTTACACAGTGTGAGCTTGGCTGATTCATGCTAAAACGCGCGCACACTGCCTTCCACATGTGCACGCCCGCGCAAACCGTTGTATATATGGGTCTACCTGACAACACCGACACATCACAACACCGACAACGAAATCACCGACACCACATAACCAACAGTTCACAAACACGAAACCTCACATGCCCGACACACCATAATACTGACAATCAACAAACAAAACAAATCCCCTGTCCAAAAAGCACACACACAACACAAGCACACCAAAATCCTTACAAACCCACACTAAACCTCACATACACAACTATCTACAACCTTAACCCAAACCCTAACCCTAAGGTCCGTCACTATCACAAACTCACCTAACCCGCACCCTAACCCTAACTCAATTAACCCACCCCTAACCCAAAGACTATCACTACCGCACACTTACCTAACCCACGCCCTAACCCTAACTCACTTAACCCACCCCTAACTCAAAGACTATCACTACCGTACACTTACCTAACCCCTGCCCTAACCCTAACTCACTTAACCCACCCTAACGAAAAGACTGTCACTATCGCACACTCACCTAACCTGCGCCCTAACCCTAACTCACTTAACCCACCCCTATCCCTACAGACCGTCAATATCGCACACTTACCTTACTCGCACTCTAACATCCGTCACTACCGCATACTTACACAGCCTTTTCCCATGTCGGTGTTCTCAGCATCGGTGTTTTCATCCGTCGGTCTTCTCAGTTGTCGATCTTCTGGCGTCGGTGATTTCGTTGTCAGGTAGACCCGTATATATATATATATATATATATATATATATATATATATATATATATATATATATATATATATATATGTATATATATATATATATGTATATATATATATATATATATATATATATATATATATATATATATATATATACATATATATATATATATATATATATGGGTCTTCTTCAATCGAGCGAACGTTTACAAGTTCGAACCACATATGGCCGAGACCATATGTCTGAACTTGTAAAAGTTCGATCGGACTGAATGGAAATCTCCGTACAGAGTAGAAAGGGAAGATTTCCCATTTCTGCAATGTAGTGCGATCTCGGAGTTGGTATATTTAAGTAAGGGGGGGTGGGGGTGCAGGGGGGCATAGCCCCCTTGCTATAGATTTAGTTTTGTGTTTTTTTGTTTTATGTGTTTTTATTTCAGTGTTTGAAGTTTTAAGAGTTCGAACATATGGTCTCGGCCATATGTGGTTTGAACTTGTAAAAGTTTGATCTACTGAAGTAGATCTATATATATAAATATATATATATATATATATATATATATATATATATATATATATATATATACACACACACACACACACACACACACACACACACACACACACACACACACACACACACATATATATACATATATACATATATAATAAAGTAGTAGTGGTCTTGCTTTAATTAGCCCTGCATGCTTTGCTTTAATTAGTCCTTTATGACTTGTATCTTTCTTACATTAAGCAGGGATGGAGTCTTTCCTTGTCTTCTAAAGAATGTCTTATTTACTCCGAACCGCATGGTCCTAATTCAAAACAAAACTGGAAAATGGACCCGCACTAAAAATTACTTAAATAAGGCTTTTTAATAATGATAAGCCTTAAAAATAACAACATAGCATTTTACAATCTAACAAAGCAAACTGGTTTCACCCATTAGCATCATCAGCGCAGTGCAGTCAGTTCCATCTCAGAGTAACGTGCTTACATAAATACAAGTGCATTAAAAGTGACATCATATTATTTACAAACAACAATGTAAACACTTCCTTGCTAACTTATCTATAAAGTGATTCTGCTGTCCATAATTATCAAATCAAACCCATTCTTTAAAGATGATCATAAATATATATAAATATATAAATAAATATAAATAAATAAATTATATTCATAAATATTACATTATTAACATTAAAATATATGCCTTTAAATGGCTGAAGCTTTAATATCAACATTTTAAATAACAACTAATCAAAAATATTTAAAATATTCTTTAAGGCAAGGTCTGCATATAGCCTCAAGATTAATATTTTAAATCTTTTCCTTCTTATCTAAAAGTTCATGTTTAAATTCTAATGATAAACCACCCCCAACAACAGAATGAGTACCAATTAAAACAAAATGCGCAATGATGTCTTCCAACTTATGTGTATATAAAGCACTTCTGCCATGCTTGCATTTAAAATCGCTTAAATGAACTGCAATGCATTGTTTCCATGGTTTTGGCTTCTGTCCTACATAAAAGGCTCCACATTCACTCCCCGCCATATAAATAACCCATTCAGAACTATGAACAATTAACTTTCTAATAGTATAATTTTTAGATATGTTAATAGATGTAAGATGCAAAAGATAAATCACCTTAATTAAGTATTTCGAGTGCTGGTCATTTTTTGATTTTATATATATATATATATATATATATCTATCTATATATCTATCTATATATATATATATATATATATATATATATATATATATATATATATATATATATATGTACAGAGCACAGAGCGGGACAATTACTTTTTACCTCACTGTAGTGTGATCTCAGATTTGGCATATTTGTTTAGCGGGGGGGGGGGTTCTCTTTTTTTAATAGCAGTTTCGAAGTTTTAAAATTTATTTATTTGCATTTGTTTACCAGGATAGTCCACTCGGCCAAGGTGTGACCATTTTCAGCGGAGGCCTAGGAGAAAAGCTCCAGACATAGTATAACTCTTACACATAACAAATATAGAATCATATAGGGCAAACATTATACATAAATGTAGAATCATATGGGAGAAACATAATACATATACTATAAAGCATTGCAATACATTTGATCAGCAAAATACAAATTCAATAAAGCAATAAAGAGTGTAGGACTAAGAAATGGTAACACCAGAACAACATACAACAGCATTCCTTAGCGAGGAAGATCATGGCTCAGTAACAATGTCATTGAGCAGTAGGTCCATTTGATGAATGGAAGAGCTTGGTGAGTACTCTGTGCTAGAGGTAAGATAGTACTATCCAGGTAGTATGTTTAGGCCAGATGTCAGGAGGTTAAATCTTAAGTGAAGATAAGGAATTTAAAGATTTAGAAACACAGTCTAGTGGTAAGAGCATGTAAAGGTATAACATGACTTTAGATAGTAAATGTAGAAGGGAAGTCTTTCATAGTGGGAGAGTAAGTGGGCGGGGAAATAAAGAGCAAGAGAGAGAAGAGCCAGGCATGGGAGGAGGTAAGAAAAAAAGGGGCGGGGGGCTCAAGTTATGTGAACTACATCCTTAGTAAGGCTACATTGCCATAGGGAGTTGAGGTGTTGTTTCACGGATATTTTAAAGAGAGGGGCAGTACTGATAGACCTTATTGACTGAGGGAGATTATTCCATAGTTTAGCTAGAGTAAAGGAGTAAAGCATTTGTCCTGCTGCACGGGTTGGTTTCACTACATTTAGGACTAGTTGGGTATTTGATCAGAGCGGTCTGTTTGGATGATATTGTGTGAGTAGAGAAGACAAAGAGGGGCAGATAGATGGATTAGAGACAAATATGTGTACAGTGGTTAATTGAATAAGAGACAGATAATGTGGTAGTTCCAACCAGTTTAGCTGGTGCAGAGATGAGTAGTGGTGAGAAGAATAACTTCTGTTTGTTACAAATGTAGTGATGTTATTGTAGCATGAGGCTAGTTTGGATATGAGGGAGGCCTGAAAATTGGTCAGGGGAGGTGCACCATAAAGAAGAGACGATAGCATGAAGGAGGAAGCGAAAGATAGTTTAGTGGAGTGGTTGAGAAAATATTTTTGTCTACAGAGAGTTCCCAATTTTTGGTGCATTTTTTTAAATATTGGTCTGAATGTGCAAGTTGAATGTCAAGTTTTCATCTATGATGATGCCTAACAGTTTGGTATGTGGTACGACTTCAATTATTGTGCTGTTTTGGTGTTGGACAGTGATATTTTCCTTGTTTAGTGAAGTGGATTTTCTGGGTAGAAAAATAAGTTTTGATTTGTTGAGGTTTAGAGTGAGATGGTTGTTGGACATCCATATCTCTGTAGTAGTGAGGGCATCTGGTCTAGTTCAGATGGTGAGTTGGCAGTACAGATGATTGTGGAATCATATGTGTATTGGATGATTGTGGAATCGTCTGCGTATTGGATGACAGTGCTTTGAGTAAGAGAGTTGTGAAAGTTATTGACAAAGATGCAGAACAAGAAGGGCCCTTGAATGGATCCTTGTGGGACACCTGTAGCTGTGTCAAGGAAAGAAGAGAATGAATTTTGCCATTTGATAGATTGTTGCCTGTTAGTGAGGTAGTTTGAGAACCAGTCTAGAGATTGGGGTGAGGTGCCTATGCCAAACAGTTTAGTGAGGAGGAGAGAGTGGGAGATGGTATCAAAGGCTTTGGAGAGGTCTAGAAAGAGAGAGGATACAATTTTCCCATCATCACAGGCCTGGCTGACTGTGTCAGAGAAGGATATGAGAGCTGTAGTAGTGATATGACAAGACCGAAATCCATGTTGAGTGGGGAAAAATAATTTGGTTGTGAAGTACATAGTGAAGCATTTGGGTGTGGATATACTTTTCCAGAATCTTAGAGATGCATGAGATGATAGCAATGGGTCAGAAGTTGGAGATGTCTGTGTTAGTGCCTCCTATATGTAGAGGCAGAATGAATGCCTTTTTGCAAATAGTGGGTATGTAGGATTCCAGAATAGATCTGTTAAAAGGAATGCTGATGGGAAAGGCTATGGAATTTGTGGAAATTTGTAGGAACTCAGCAGGTAGGTTTTCTGGGGTGTTGGTGCAAGATTTGAGTTTTTGCAGCAGCTTTTTTATTGTGTTGGTGGGGGTAGGTGACAGAGAGAATTTGATGGAAGGGGGAGTAGGGGTATCTTGGGGGATGGGTTGGAAGGAAAGGTGATAGTTAGATTGGCAATAGTATTGATGAGTTAAAGAGTGTAGCTATTTCTACTGGTGTTTTATCAGGGTTCAGGCAAGGTTTGTCATTTGACCCTGGGTTTAGTAATGAATTGATGGAGTTCCAGAACCTTTTAGGGTTTTGTTTATGGAGGTTTTGTAGGGTAAGGTAGTGATCATTTTTGTCTTTTTTGACTATTCACTTTACTTGATTATGGAGTTGCTTGCATTTTGTCAGGTCAGAACATTTTTGTCTTTTTGCCATTGTTTCCATGCCTTAACCCTTGTGCTCATTAGCTATTTAGTGGGTTTTGTAAGCAGGTGGTGTGATCAGTTTTTACCCTCCTTAGACTGACTGGAGCTTAGTTGTCTAGGACTTCGAGAAATGTTGATTTAAAGAACTCAATGGCTTCATCTAAGGGGATGAATTTTAATGCGTTCCAATTGATATGTTGTAGGGTGTCATAAAATGTGGTGGGACAGAAATGGGATAGGTCTCTAGTTTGTTTGTAGTGATGTCTACTAACTGATGAGGTGGATTTTTGAATTATAAAGGCAGGTAAGTGGTCGTTTATGGTATCGGGGAGAGTTCCTGTGGATGCAATCTTAGTTGGGTCAGAGACCAAAATCCAGTCCAGGATAGAACCATTGTTATTGGTTTTGTTTGGTCTAGTTTTGCCATTAATTAGCTGGGTGAAGGTGTATAGGTTGATAATGGAGGCTGGAGTTTGGTGGGAGATATCTAGCCAATTGATATTGATGTCTCCTAAGATTATAGTTTCATTGTCTATATTGTTTGAAGCCCATGACAGTATTTCCTCTAATATTGGAATAATATTGGAATATTATTGCCAGGAGGAATGTATAGTACAGTAATACAGATGTTTTTCAATTATTTATTCTAAGGAAAGAGACTAATATTTCAGCTCAGGAGAATTATGGGATAGGTTTGGTGAGTGATATAATGGAGAAGGTGTTAGAATATATCAGACAGATTCCTCCACCTTTTTTATGGGGTCAGTCAGATCTTAGACAGGCAAAGCTTGGGAGTAGGAATTCTGCATCTTTAATATTAGGCTGTAGCCACGTCTCAGTGACAGCTATGATGTTGGGCGTGTTATGAGATATCTAGGAATGGAATTCTGGTATCTTACTCCTGATACTTTGGAGGTTAATGGTTGTAATGTTTAAAGATTTATAGGAGTTGGGGGGTAGGTGGTGTCACGTTTATGCCTGGGTTGGGGTGTATGTCTCCACATTGGGATAGCTTAGAGTTTGTGAGTGGGAAAGAATTGAGTTCCTGACTTTTTTTGCACTTATTGGGTAATTATGATCTAAGGTATTGATGTTCTTGGTATATGGATGAAAAGTGTGGGAAAAAATTTATTTTGGAGCATAGTATTAAATCTGTGGTGTATAGGGTAGTTGATAAGCTAGAAAAGCTGGTATGTGACAGTGTGTTATGGGTTATGGTGGCTGTGAGATACTGGATGATGTAGGTATCCCGAAGTGAGGTTAGTTGTAATAGGAGGAAGAATGATAGAGAAAGGCATATGAGTGGTGCTTGGAGCAGGTCCTCTTTATTTTTATTTTGAGTTATGTTAGAGATTTACATCCAGTTTGGCATAAGGTCAGGGTTGAGTGTCTTATCTTAGTTGTACATAAGAGTACAGCACATAGAAAGCAATCCCATGATTTGCACATCACCTAAGCAGAGCAGACGGGACTGTGGGGTGGGCTGAAGAAGGAGTAGTTTGAAAATCTTTGATCTTATGGTCCCAACCATTTGCAGTTTGAAGTTTTAAAACTTCAAGCTTGTAAAGTAGATCCATATATATATATATATATATATATATATATATATATATATATATATATAGGTGTACTATTACAATATTGATGTAGCATTGTATGCCTATGAACTATTCGAACTACAGATGTTCAAATACTTCATATCTGTGCAAGCTATGAAGTCGAATGTTATATTTGCAAATGTACTGTACATTCGCAGATATAACATTCGAGTATGTACAGGGATCGCGGTACAGTGCAGTTAGGGAAATGCATCCCTTTCCTCACTGTAGTGTAATTTCGGAGTTGGAATATATAGTTACGGGGGTGTGGGGGGTGCAGCAGCCCCCCACAAGGGGGTGTAGGGGGGCTTGCCCCCTGCATAAACGGGATGTTATGTGCAGTGGTTAGGGAGTTACAGCAAGGGTGATATTGTTGTTAATGCCGTAAAATGCCATAGTCGACATTTTTGGCATTAACAGCTACTTTTCGACATTGGTTCCATTTGAGTGACAATTACATCAAATGGCCTTTGCCATCTGATTTTTGTTTCAGATGTAGGAAACGGAGGGACGTCATCAAGGTCTTTAATGATTTCCTTTGGGTGAGGGATCAAGATTATTTGATTCTGATCCTTTCAGATATGTCAACAATATTTAACATGGTTCACTAATTGATCCTTGGGAGATATAAATGTTCAAAAGGCACAAATCAATTGTTTAAGTGAATGTTCCTTTCCATTTCAAAGACCAAGCCTTTGGAAGGTGTTAGCAGAGGGACTGAGAATGTCTCCAAGCATAAATGGCTTAAACCTATTAAAGACACTTATTTGAACAGGAACACAGGTGCATTATCAGCCTTCAATACTTTTCTGCTATGTATTTCACATCTTTTATTTCTATGGTTTATAGCTTGCTCATGTATCATCATCATTTTCTTGTATCAGTGCTTATGTCCTATGGATGTAAATAAACTTGAAATCTGTAATCTAACAATCATATTATTGCCTAATAGTTGAGAGCAAACAAACTTATATGCATGGTAAAAGACAATAATTTTTTTCAGTACAGCAGGGTAATACTTATTAGTAGCATAACTGCTCAATGTTCTGGAAGCTATTTCAAATAAGTGACAAAGGCAATGCACCTCATTAGAATCTATGTCCCTCAAGATGTTGAGTAAATATATTTATGGCTGATTTAATCATTACTGGAAAAGCAATAAAATGCCAGGCAGATATAATGTGACGAACAAAAAGACCCATACTATAATTGATTATACACAATGTAAGATAGTGAGGAGAAGATGTACTTAGATAAGATGATATATTATAGATGTGTGACACACAGACCAGAGAACTGTATAGGTACAAGCAAATAAAGTACTGAGCAAATCTGCAGGCACTGAATTTGAGATGCTTAATGTTCTGGGATTTCAGTGCAGACTTAATGGAAGAAATTGATCATGGATATAATTGCTTGCTTGCACTTTAATCCATATTGTAGGCAATAAATGATTCATTATCTGGTGTACCAATTTAACTAATATTGAAACTGTGGTGATTTAAGTTGCCATTGGTCTGTGTGACAGGAATGTAACTGGACAGGTTGTGGCACAATTTACTCTGCACCAATATGTGAGCCAACATAAGCTATGCGAGTGATAGCCTGCTCAAGAATTCCTCAATCCAATAGTTTTCAAAGCCAAGCAATGATCAGTGCTCTCACTTGAGCCAGTAGCAAAGCATGCTGCTTAATTATTTGAATTATGAAGCTTACTTTAGATCTCAAAGGCATTGAAATTACTATAATTTATTCTATAGCAAATGTGGGAGCACTAATTTGATGCTTTTCAGTTTAACAACAGTGTGAAAACAGACAAAAGTAATTATATACAAGGTCAAGAAGTCCTTAATTTGGTGATTTTTTTAAATAGTCTGAAGTATATTTAAAATGGTATGTTTCAGTCTTCGTATATATCAAAGTATACATAGGTTGTCTGCAAACATAAATAGAAATCTGGCACTCAGTCCAACATTTATAGACAGGAGTATTTATTTTGTTTTTTGTCCATTTAACAGTAGCTGTGTGTAGGTACATGACAACTCACTGAAAGCATCAGTAAATGGAATCATACACATGCACAGACAAGCTTGTGCTTGCATGCACACACACACACACACACACACACACACACACACACACACACACACACACACACACACACACACACACACACACACACACACACACACACACACACACACACACACACACACACACACACACACACACACACAAAATAACCCATTGTCACAAGTAAACAAAAACATTGAAGAACCACGTAAGCTCCCTTGCAGTAGGATCTACCTCCCTGCAACTCTATATATACTAATTGCAATGGTGCACAGTTTTGGGAGTAAAAAATATTTCCTATCATTACATTTGTTAATATAACTGATGAACACATTCTTTGGTGACTCCACTTTGATGATAGTGTTACAATATTCATTAATGGGAGAATGATGAAAGGTCATGTTCCTTGGGTTATCCATTAGCCACTTAAAACATTCTAACTTGTTTTGCAGTGTGTTAGTGAAGGAATAAATGTATTATGGCAGTGGAGACCATCTTCATCTGCATATTAGATTACTGGCAAATTAAGTGCTTCATGTGATTTCTACTTATGAGGAAGAATATTTCTGAGTCAATGTTGGTGTTCACATATGGTACAAACAGTTTTTTTAAAAATTGAAGAAATGTTATCCATAGAGACAGATGATTACACCTCATGCAGTTTAGGTAGTACTTTGCCCTAGCTATGCAAATTGAATATACATCTAGAGGAAGAATATTGGCTCTTCTGAAAGTAAATTTTACTTCAGGGATGTGCCTGATTATGCTCCTACTTATATTAGCATAATGATTGTAAGTAATGACATGTCAGGAGAAGTCTTATTTCTTTAGAGAGAGACAGTAAAAGATGTAGTTATTTGTCTGTTTACTTACTTATTTACTATTTACCACCAGTTAATGTGTGTCCTGTGGAAAGAATGAAGGCCAAATATGATTTTTTGGATGATTTTCAGTACCATCTTCTTCCTTTACAGTGTACATTTGCAACTAGCATTGTTGCACAACCATCTGAGTTCTATTTTTCTACAAATCATTTTATTGAAATCATATAGTTCATATGTTACTTAAAATACATTAACTAAGTCCATTAAAAACTCATCAGAGTCAATTGCTTACATCAATTTGTGAAGAAATTAGACACTATCATCTACGCTAGCATGTCTGGCTGAAGTTTTTGTACATAATTTCAGATTAGCCTGTGTATTATATACCAGCATGACTAGTTATGATATTGTTCTTGCATGTCAATTTATAAACTCTTTGTACAGAATGTTTTAAAGACGAACAGTGTTCTTTTACATTTCTAACTGTGCATATTTGTGAATAAGATTCTAAATGCAGACTGTCTCAGAATCAGCTGATCTGCAGATGATGTCATTGGAATGTTGACAGTTGCTATGTGTTACTGTTAGAGGCTGAAAGATAGTAAGGAACTTCAGTAAACAGCTGTTGGTTGGTTTTCAAAATATGAAATGAAAATTAGAATTGGAACAACTGTGACAATTAAGTTATTTTATAAAAGAGCCTGCTGAAGTCAGCTGTTGCTAGATAAGTCAGTTGCCAGTTGCCAATTGCAGTTGCAGTTAACAGTTTTACTGTGCAGTGGATACCCAAAAGGACTCACCAAGAATTGTAAGCCTAAATTTGCTCTGTTGTAATAATTTAGTTAAGATCAGGGGCAGTATTCTTTAGTCATACAGGAAAATTATAACTAATCAGAGTTTTTCTAAATGCTGGATTTTTATCCTTCAGTATTGATTTCATTTTCCTGGTGATTGAGTTCTGTTTGTTTATCGGAAATTACTGTTTTTGTATTTTTAATCATTTTGCTCATTATTAAATATTTTTATTAACTTAATTTGTGGCTGATCAATCAGCATTTTCTTTAGTGGTTTCAGAGTGCATATACCTGCTTTTATAACTTCTCGGGCCACTCCAAAAGCCTGGCTGCTTTGGGTAATTTGCTATTATTTGTTTTAATATCTAATTTCATAATTGGACACCCCTTTAAAAGGTCATGTAGGCTCTCTGATTGGTGCTAATGTGTTACCATATTATTTTGGTGAAGGGGCACAGCTGGAAATGTGTGTCAGGCTTTCTTGGAAGTGTTTGGATGCATGAGATTTAATTTATTTAAATGTGAGTGTATCAGAGGTCTTAAACTGGGACACATTGTACTGAAAGCGCATAATAAGGAGGTGCATCCAGGCTGGACAGAAGTATACAGTCCAGTCCCAGGTAACAGAGTGTGTTCCTGTTGTGCTCTTAGGAGAAATTGTGAAATATTATTTTTGTTTAAGTGACAGTCTCACATTGAAGTTAGTAGTGAGGATTGAAGTTCCTTAGTTACTGAACCAGGATAGTGGGGAACATCACATTATTATTGGCAGTTCGGTGGGATATTATCTGGATGTCACACAGTTTATCAGTAAATAAACATGATGCTTTTTGTATGTTGTTAGCATGTAGCACAATTCACATATAAGAATATATGTTTTTTTGTAAACATAACATACTTTTCATAGCTATTCTCTTCCTTCTGGTATAGTATATCCCATCCCAAGTTGTAACACTTATCCTCTTTCCCTCTAGTCAAAGTAAATAAAAACCATCAGTATGGACAGAGCATATAATATCACCAAAAGAAATGCCAATTGGTGGAACGGTATATCTAGTATGTGAAGGGATGCTGACTAAGTTGCTAGAGATCTTTGAAGATTTAGGAAAGGAATAGTCTTTGGAGTATCATGCAAATCACAAATCATTAGTTAAGCTGATTGAAAATCTGTATTCTTACATAATGCTCCAATTGTCAATACAACTATTAATTCTCACAATTGTTTCAAAGTCATAATCAAACAAGCTCACTTCATAGCATCAGACACAATCCCAGAGTCCATGACCATACCCCTGCCCTTTTTTCTATCTTTTCTCACACCAGCTAATAAAATTTAATAACCTTCATGATCTGTGGGTGATATTCTCTTAACATAGTCCATTAACTGTGATAACAGCATATTCAGTCTAGCTTAATGTATCCTAGTCAGAATGTCCACGTTACTGTTGCATTAATCATTTTTTCTATCATTTGGAAGGTCTCCCTTTCACCTTTACAAAACACTACCATTTCTGCCTGTCACATTGATCCTGGCAAATCTTTTTCTTCACTTGTATGATTGGATAGATTGGCTAAGTATGCCCTACCTGCATTCCTACCAATTTTATCAATCTGTTAGGAAAGCATCTTGCTTGACCCTTTCACCTTGAACCACCTTTGCACTCCAACCAGAGAATCGAACATATTAGACATAGTACTCACCAGCCGAGGAGACACCTAATTACCACTACCATGCCACCTTATGTCTTTCCTTCCTGTCTTCCTCTCCAGGCTCCAAGCCCTTCCCATTTCTCAAACTTCCATCTAATTTGCACCATTCATATAAGTTCTCATAACATTTTTAAATTATTCTGGTATCTCTTTATTATTGATAAGCCTCCTTATTTTTTCTTACTCTACTTCAGTCATCAGTGCTCTTTTCTTTTAATGTTTAAGCTTATATAGTAACAGCTTCACACCTATTTCACCCTTATTTCTCCATTTATCTGTTCTCCATTTTACTTCTGTCTGCATTTGTTTATTCAACTCCTCTAATTCATCCTGCAACTTGCTTAACCTGTCCAGCCTACTCACCATCCCTCATTTACCCCCTTATTCTTCATTAATTTCTATCTGCTCCTGCCTCATTTTCCTTTCTAGTTCCTTGATGCAATTCTGTCACTATCCATTTTGTATCTTCTATATCCCATGACCTCACTCCCATGATGACTTAATGTCATTCCACTCCTTAACTCTTACCACTAACTTGTCTGATTTATTCCTTTGAAACACCACCATAAATATTTGTAAACACTCCACCTGATGTGTATCTCTTCTCTTACATTGATACCATCTCCACTTCTCCAATATGTTCCTTACCCCCTTCCATAGCATTGTAATCAAGGAATGATCCATTGTTCAACTTCCAAATTTGAAATAGTCATCACCTTTCACACGTTTCAATGTCCATTAGAATGCAAGGCAACCTAGTTGTATGCTTTCCTTCTAAATGCAAATCACTACATTCTTCCCATTTCTATCTCCATGCAACTAACACCATTGTTTCTTTCATACATTTACTTACACTCTGCTAACATTTCATTTTTAACTCTGCCTTGCTATATGATGTATATAATCTTGATTTTAACATTACATGAAAATCCCCTGCTTATATCATTCTATCTCCTCTATGTCTCTAACTTTCAAGCACATGTCTTATACTTTATCTCCATTTGGGTCATAACTGTGTCCAGCTACTACTCCTCTATCCTCAAAAACAGCTTTATTCAACACCAACCTGCACTCATCTCTGTAAAACCTTCCCCTATCACCAATCTCCTCCCTGTTGTACTAGTGCTTAATTTCTTTTTTTCCTTCCTCCCATAATGAAATCAAATACATATTTATAAACTTTGTTTTGAATCTTGCTCATCTCTCTTTTTGAAAACTTTAGCTCATGTTAGCATAGAAGATACAACATTTCCCTTTTAATTCTTCTCAGTTTTTGACCTCCTTTTTCTGGGATGGAAATATGTTGCACATTCCAACTCCCTAGCTTGCAACTCCCTTACCTTTGGCCCACTGAATCCTCAGGAACTGAAAGTGAAGTGTCTTTGGGCATGTGATATGGGTGGACGAATGCTCATTGTCCCGCCTGACAGAATTGATCAAAGGTCCTGCTAGCAAACTACCATAGTTTATACTTGGGTAATACTCTCCATGTATTCATTCTGTTCTTATGAAGGTCCAGTCTCCATATCTCCCTTCATTCCTTATTCTCAGTGAGCCTCTGCGTCTGCTTCCTGCCTCAGTTACATTTGTGCCATAAATTTTCACATACAGTACCTATCACCTAGCCCACATAAATATACACCATCTTTCAGATGAGATGTTAAACTGATGGGCAATCTGCATAAGTCCATGGTACCTTAGTTGGATGTAAATGACCCCACAGCACTTAAAATAAATAATATGTGTGAATTTTCAAAAAGACTCTCAAGCTTATATAAGTGAAAAAAAATCATGAAAGAAAAAATGAATAATGATAATTCACTTTCCCAACTGTTTTGTCGATAAAACAAAATTTTAATCTATAAAAAAACTTCAGCCAAACAAAACATCTTATTAAATAATATTTATTGGCAACTTGTGAACCAACGTAAATCCAATGGAGTCCCATAGTCTTCAATTCCTGTAATAGGCACTGATGCATGTTTTTATTTCCTCAAATGGAAGTTCAACTTTTCAGATAATGTTGAACTCCAGTACATTTTAAGAAAACATGCTCATCATTGTCTTCTTCCACATTACATCCTTGTCTATGACACATCCATTCTGTAAGTTTTATACTTCATATTTTGTTTAACAGTGAATTTTAGCAAGACTACCCACCACAAAATGTCAGATCATTCTAATATTTCCCCTTACCTGATTCTTCTGTTTTTAACTCCCTCTCTTTCCTATGCATTTATCTTAATATACCCATCTTCATAGCAGAAAATCTCATTAATGCATATAGACCATAGTTTTATATAGGCCACAAACCTCAAAATCGTATTTTTTACTGATCCATCCTGGTCTGAAACTCTTTAATTTCTGCTACTTTATTCTTTCCCTTGTATACCTATCAAAAAGATTGATATATTTTAAATAACAAACTATGAACAAATGTTTGTTCATATATTTAATGCTTTGTAAGATATAATATAATTGTAATGATACTAGAAAAACTCTTGGATGAACTACATATTACCCCCCCCCCCTTTTGTTACCTCATTTTATCTGATGGGATTTAATTGGGATTCCCAGAGGAAGAAAAAAAAAACAATGTGCAATATTTATTTTTCCCTTCCTTAGGCAAAATAAAAACACAAACTGCTTAATTTGCAAGTTCCATAAGTGTCCCATTTTGAAAGACATATTGAAGGATTACTAAAAGCTAAATGTGTCCTTCGTTTGAAAAAATTACACCTTCCTATTTGAATACTATCCTGTCCTGCAAAAGTAAGTCCTAAGACTTTTACTTCCATCACAGTAGATTCTATACCTGATATCCCATCATCTGTTCAAACACTTAACATTTTTTATTATTTATTTATAACCTTACTTTTACTAAAGTAACTTCTATTCCCTTAAATAAATATGTAAATAACTGTTTATTCTGAGAAACTAGGAATAAATCATCTGCATAAACTGAAACTCATGGAATGTCTACCCCTTTTACCAACACGCACTGCCTTCATAAAAAATTAACATCTGTGTACTCAATTACTGCTTTAATCAATTTTATTTATTTATTTTTATTTAACATTTGTTGACCGGGAATGTCCGACTAGGTTCCACAGAGCCTGTTTTCAGCAGAGGCCCGGGAAGAAATGCTTCAGATGCATGTCTTTGGAATGTGGGAGGAAACCGGAGTACCTGGAGGAAACCCACGCGAACACAGGGAGAACATGCAAACTCCACACAGAAGGCACCCCAGCCGAGAATCGAACCAGAGAACCTCTTGCTGTGAGGCGACAACGTTAACCGCTGCACCACTGTGCAGAAACAAAGAACTCCACTTAATAGGCATCCCCTCCCAAATCCTCCTCCCGTTGTGTTTTGATGTCATTAACTTTGCAACCATTTATTAAAAGTGACATTATAGACGTACTGTATACTTTATGTATTAATCTCTGCATTTTGATAGCAAAACCATACTGCCAATGTTTCCCAAAGCGGCCTGACTTTTAAAGTATCAGAGGTCCTTGCTATATCGCATAACAAAAGTACTCCTTTGCTATATTGCATACCAGAAGTGCGTATTCTCTTCTTGTCTATATTTTATACACTACATATTTAATTAACAATAAAAGTTCTTTAATCTGTTTACCTACAGACCATATATTCTTGCCATTACATATCTACTAATACCCTTTCTTATTCAAACCTTTAGAATGTTCAAGATTTTATAACCTGCATTGCATAGATTAATAGGTATCTAGTTCTTCACATCAGGTTTATCATCCTTATTCCATAAAAACTTTATAACAGTACATACAATGTGGTCAGTATGCATTCCTAAAGGAAACCATTCATTCAAGAAATCCAAACATTCATTTTTTGCGTATCACCATGGAAATATAAAAATATTTTCTCCTGAAGAACGGTCTGTTATCTGTCCTAATACCATTTTGAGTTCATCTAACACAATTTTTCTGTCAATAATTTTTGAAATCTACATCTATATTTTTAAATGCCAGTATCTTAACTCTTGACTGTCCTTGCATTCATATAACTTCTCTTGCTGCAATAGTCATAATATTTTGCTTACCCTTTTTTCTAGACCAGTGTCATCAGACAAACTCTAAATTTTAATTCCATGCTTCTTAACCCATCTACCTAGAAAAGATAATACCTTTTTTTTCCTTTAAAAAATATTTGTCTATACAATAATGTCTACACTCTTTGCTTATTTTTTCATAAATTTCTCTTTTTCAACTTAATCTCGACTGTATGTTCCTACTGGGTATTCACATTTCTGAAGTAATATTCTGTAAAAGTACTTCTCTCTCAGATATTGCCCCTTTTCATATACATATGTATATATATATATATATATATATATATATATATATATATATATAGATAGATATATATAGATATATATTTATATCTGGACAGTGCAGTAATACATCAGTTTGTGTTGTTGTCTCACAGCAAGAGGTCCTCTGGTCTAATTCTCAGCGGGGAGGGGGGGGGCTTCTGTGTGGAGTCTGCATGTCCTCCGTGTTTGTGTGGGATTCCTCTGGGTGCTCTGGCTTCCTCCCATGTTACAAGGACGTGTGTCTGGAGTGTTTGTCCCTGGTCCTCCACTGAAAATTGTCTTGTTCCAAGTTGGACGGTAAAGAAATGTTCAATAAATATATATATATGTGTGTGTGTGTGTGTGTGTGTGTGTGTGCGTGTGTGTGTGTGTGTGTGTGTGTGTGTGTGTGTGTGTGTGTGTGTGTGTGTGTGTGTGTGTATATATATATATATATATATATATATATATATATATATATATATATTGGTCTACTGTATAACTTCGAAAATACACTTGAAAATTATACAGCAGACCCTGGGCTACGCAAAAGTGCACTTACTCAAAAGTGCACTTCCACGAACACTGCTTCTAAGAACGTATTGCACCATAGTGGAGGACAGTAGGAAAACGTTCTATTTCCTCCACTGAGGTATGATAGTCATTAGTTATATGGTAAATAACATTTACCATGACTGTAGGTTTTCCTCAGTGGAGGACATATGTCCTCCATTGAGAGCCTTTAATTTTAATTATTTTTTTAAAAAATAAAAAACAGAAAATTTTATTCGTGTAATCCAATTTTTAAATGTTTAAGGGATAAAATATATTTTTATATTTTAAAAT
>NC_056745.1:866941319-867033839 GCF_019279795.1 Protopterus annectens | reverse complement strand
CAAGGTTATTATTCTAATGAAGGCCTTTTTAGTTGAATGCTCCCAATAAATTTGTATTGATATTTATATTATTTTGATCGTCACTAAGAGCATTTTTATGTACTTAAATAGACTTAAATATATTTTGCAAACCTTTCCTGAAGCAACATCTAATTTATTAGCATTATGTAGGATAAAAGTTCTCTTTTTGTTAGCTACTTCTTTACCTATTTGTATGTGGTCATTAACAGAAGGTAAGATTTGACTGGCTAAATAGATAAATTGCATGCAAAAACATTAAACTAATAGAGAAGTAAAATATATAGTGGATAATCAAATCTCAGGCATTATGATACATAGAAACAGAGATACTGTAATTCACATAATGAAAAAAGTATCCCCAGAATTCAGTAAGGTTCTGTGCAGGAATAGCTTATTCCTGCATGAAAACCACCATTTGAGAGCAGCATGGCAGCACACCATGCATAGTTATGAAGGCGCGCTGCCTCTTCTCCTAAATGGACATGGAGCATGGACAAGTGCAGGGGGTAAGTCTGAGAGCAGAGCTCTCACAATATACATGCCCCTGCACTCAAGAATTGCTGTTCGGCAATTACAATGAGTGAGAACATTCATAGGGGGTTGCATACCTCTCGACTGTACAGATCTTTGCAGAATGTCCAGATTTTTCACTTACACATTTGGCCTGTATCTCATTTTTCCTGGCAAATCACTGGGATGATCTCAGGATTGAAGTCAGTAAATAATGGCATACATTTGAGTTTCAGACTCCAAATCTTTCAGAAAAATTATATTAAAACAAATCCTGTTACTCTAGCAAGTTTCTTAAGTTTATAAGAGCAATATTTAAATATATCCCTAGTTGTACCTCATTTTATCAAGCTTTGTCCAGATAGTTTGCATGAAGAGGTTGAGAGGTATGAGGGGATTGCCACCTCTTCAAATGCCCAAAGTGGGACTGTACAAACATGACATGTTGCAGGAGAAAACACACCCACAGCCATTGCAAAGGTCAAAGGCCCACTTCCCAGGAAAATTCTACGCTGATAGCAACTGAAACACGCTAGCATGTCTGTCAAATGTGTAGATGCCTGCAGAAATCCACAGTAATAAGTGAAACCTGTCCCTTCCTAGAGAAAATAACACAATTTTTTTTTTATCAAACAGATCAAATTTAACCATAGCTGCACGGGTTTGCCCATTGCTTAGCTATGCATACTCTAGCTTAAATAGCACAAGAAGGTAAATAGCAAGATACATGCAGTTGAAGCAGTACTGCAATAGTGTAGTGGTCAGAGTGTTTGCTTTGCGAGCAATCATTCCCAGTTTGATCCTTACTGTAGTAAATTACATTTTCCATGTGAAAGCAATTTATGAACATTTTTTTCTTGCTGTATAACCTACTAAATAACATATATTTGTGAATCGGAGTACTGCATTAAGTGCAGATGTGAAGTGTCATTGTAATAATGTGGTAAAAGCCACAGATAAACACAAATGCCCCATATAGTATACGTACACATGAATCAGGGATACTAAACAAAGTTATAATGTGTAATGAATTATAAATCCATGCCATACAGCAAATAGTGTAAAAAATGTATAAAGTGTTCAAATCTACCACTTTCCCAAGACCCATGTTTCATTTCTTTCTAAATTAGTGTGGGGAATAAGCGGGAGTAAGGACTTTTAAGTAGTATTAAGTGGGTTTAAGCCTGTTTACGCAGGGGTAAGCAATGCCTACACAGGTTAAGCAATTTAGAAGCTGAGTATAAGAAACTGTAAATGGAAATTAGCATTGCTTACCATCACACAAACCCGCTTACAACTGCTTAAAAGTGCCTTAATCACTCTGTATCCAACAGCCCCTGTTCTGCCCAGCAACAAAAATCAGCCCTTACAGAACTTGAACCCAGGACCCTGAACACTATAGTCACAGCAGTTAACCAGTAAGCCATCACAGCTGTATGTTAAGCTGAGGTATACCAAAACAGATCCTCACTATAGCAAAATCACAATTTATATGTGAAAGGAATCTATAAACAGTTTTATGTTGTATAACCTACTAAATAGTAATAACTATATAACCTACTAAATAGTAATAACTAAATAACATATATATAGATATATATATATTATTTTAAGTCCAGATGATGTTCAATTTATGACATCACTTCTTTTATGTAATAAAGAAGAGTTTGGTGAAATCTCTTCTTTTCTGAAGAAGTTCACATTAAATTGTGAAAGAAAGTGCTAAAAATACTGTCTCTTACAGTGTATGTGCACATGAATCATGGATACTAAATATATAACATGTAATGAATGATAAATCAATGCCAAACAGCAAATAGTGTGCAAATTTAAAAATAAGCAATGCTAAGCATTGCACACATCTGCTTACCAGGTGCAAGCAATGCATAGTCCAGCCAAATCAATTTGCCTATTGGTATGCCCCTTTAAGCAATGCCAACCTTAGGTAAGCAGGTTTGCCCATAGCTTAGCATTTTCAAAACCATCCAATCATGGCAAAGTGTGGGAAACCTGCCCAATTTAAACCCCACAGGTGGGAATATATCTCATAACTGGTTAGAGCTTCCTCCTGTAGGCGCAGTGGCTGGTGTCAGGGAAGTATCGCACTTCCGAGTGCAGCACTGGGGCATCCAGGAGTCCAAGGTCATGGTAGGACTCCTGGTAAAAGACCATGAAGAGAGACTGCTGCAGGGCCAGTACCAGGGTTCCCAATATAAAGCAGAAGCCTGGGACCATCTCGCCCGTGACCTCACCAGTGCCACTGGCATCCCTCAAACTGGTGAGCAGGTCAGGCATCACTATGCCGACCTGAAACGAAGGAAGAGGGAGCTCTTGGATCAGTGGATCCAAGAAGCTATGCAGGGTGATGTCCCAGGAGTGTGTAAGTACTCCTTCTACTACCTGTTTAATAATTGCCAGCTCATGTATATTATGGATAGGTATGGCTAAATATTCCTCTTATGTCTTTGTCAGCGGCAGCAGAGTGGGTGTGAATCAGGAAGCACATGCATGTAAGCTGCAGAGGCTGCTTTGCGAGGCAGGTTAGTAATAGTCTTGCATGTACTGTCATAAGAAATAAATCTAAAACTAGTAGAAAGTTAATTTGCCAGTATAAAACCTGTATTCTGTATGAGATGTACTGAATAAACCAGACAATATGGGAGGAAGAGTCTCATATAGGTTGTATGCAAATAAAAGAGTAACAGTCTGGCAATAAAGGTCTAACTCCTGGACTGCTTGTGTTTACTCTGGTACCATATGGTAATGTAATGTTGCATTCTCTTAATAGTACTGTTGTATTAAACATTGTTACCCACACTGTGCTACATAAATAAAATGTGTAGGAATGTCTGTATATGACTGTTGTAATCACAAGGTCATATTGTACAACTGAGGGAGACTTAGATAGAAAACAGTGAAAAGCTACACAATAAAATCCAAATAGCACACTCAACTCAGATGTAAACAGCTGTATTTTTAGCACACACAGCCATCATTCGAATCCTGGGAGTGGTAGTAAGCTGTATGCAGAATGATACCCCTCAACTGTACAGATTTTATCAGAAAGTTCAGATAATTGGCTTACATTTCCTGTCTGTCACCCTGTCCCCCAGGCAAATCAGTGGGATGATTCCAGAAGTATAAGCAGCAAATAATGACGTACAACTGATTGTCAGACATCATAACTGTCAGAAATATACCTATAAGAACAAAGCTGTCACTCTAGCAACTCACCAAAATGTTATGAGAGTAATATGCAAAGTATGCCCCATCTCTACCCCCATGTTGTGAAGCTATGTCCAGAGTGAGATGTATGTGCATAATAATAATGTGGAATCGGGTAATATGTGTGGCAACATTCAGGTAGTGTTAACAAACATTCCCTCCACAGGTCTGTCAGATAACAAAACTGTACCTGGAAATAAAAGATTGAAATTCTGGACTGGTACTGTTTAGTCTGGTATTGTATGGCATTGTTAGTGTAGTTTCTCTGAATAATAATGTATTACTCATCATGTCACCCGCACTGTGCAACATAATAAAACTGTCTAGGAATCTTTATATAAGAGTGCTGTAATTACAAGGTCAGATTGTAAAACCACGGGAGAAATATATACAGAAATCAGAGAAAAGATACACAGCAATATCTAAATGGCACACTCAACTGTGATATACACTGTTTTATTTTTAGCATACACAGCCATGGTTTGAATCCTGGGAGTGGTAGTAAGCTGTATGCAGAATCATACCACTCAACTGTACAGATTTGTTCAGAAGGTACAGATAATTGGCCCATATCCGCTGCCTGTTACCCTGTCCCCCTGGCAAATCAGTGTGATGACCGCTGACATTTAGGCAGCATTTAATGACATATAACTGACTGTCAGACCTATAAATATTCAGAAAATGTATATGAAAACAAACCTGTCATTCTAGCAACTCACCAAAGGTTTATGAGGGCAATTGTCAAAATATGTCCTAGTTTCACCTGCATGCTATCAAGCCTTGACCAGAGTGTGTGTGCAATAAGAGATTGAGTGGTATGTACATAATGTCAACCTGGAATCTGGGAATATGCGTAGAAACAGTCAGGCAGTGTTACCAAACAATACCTCCACAGGTATACCAGGTCAGAGGTGTATACTGCAGGTAAAACAAAGTTCACGTATATAATTGTCTACAAACATACCACTGTCCAAACTAAGGCCATAGAGTAGTGTAATAATACCTGTAAGGTACAGATTACAGCAGTGACTAAAAAAGTATTGAGAACTACAACGATATACAAGTTGTTCTCCCACCATATCTGCAACAATAATCGAAATACACAACTCAATGGGCATGTGTACAATTAAATCTACTGTTGAGATATATGCCTTATTGTTTGATAAATATTGAAATTTGTTTCTATGCATGTGCCATGTTGAAATACTCCCACATTGGTGGCATGCAGCCATCAATGTAACATGCATGCTGTTGTAATGGCCATTGTGGTTCCATACATGCACGTGTTCTGTTTGCTATGCAACTATTCCATACCTGGTGTTTTGGGTTAATGGGAATATCTATGCATGCTGTTTTACC
This sequence comes from Protopterus annectens, assembly GCF_019279795.1. NCBI lineage: Eukaryota > Metazoa > Chordata > Ceratodontiformes > Protopteridae > Protopterus > Protopterus annectens. The sequence continues at coordinate 867,028,724 of NC_056745.1, read as the reverse complement.
TAATCCTGGAATGTGTTGACTATTACTAACCCACATATGTTTTAAAATTGTTTTAAAATTGAAACATCATAGCACGTTTGGGAAGGCCAGTCCCAGTGGACCCACCACTCCCACCTCATCTGACCATGACACCAGGCATCAGCACATCTGGGGACCAACTTGGGACCTCCTCATCCACTGGTCCTGCACCACCTCAAGATGGAACCACCTCAGGGGATGGGGCTTGCCCCCACCTGGGCGTGGGCATGGACAGGAAATTGTCACCAGTTGTCAGGTCTGGAGTCTGGTGCATAGCACTTCCCTAGCTATTTTCCTTACTGTCTTTCCCTCTTTGTGCCCCCTTTTCATCACTTTCTTATCACCCCCTTTTTCTTTTCTTTTAAAGAAATTAGCGAGGGGGTAAGTGGGATTAAGCACTTTTAAGCAGCAGTAAGTGGATTTAATCCTGTTTGTGTGGGGTAAGCAATGCGTACACAGAATAAGCAATTTTGAAGCTAACTCTCTGTAAGCATATTTAACTGGAAGTTAGCATTGCTTACCATTGTGCAAACCTGCTTAAAGCTGCTCAAAATTGACTTAACTACTCTGTATCCAACAGCCCTTGTTCTGCCCAGCAACAAAATAAATGGCCCTTGCAGGTCTTGAATCAAGGACTCTGTACACTATAGTCACAGCAGTTAACCACTAAGCCATCACAGCTGTAAAGACAGTTGTTTTTTCCAATATATCTGTCAATACACATACTGAATAGTATTGAACAATTGCTATAATGTCTACAATTGTGTAGTACTTGTTAGTGATATTATTCTTGAATCACGTACGTTGTTATATCTAAATATACACATATCAGATAAATACGGTGTGATACATCTGGGAAGGTATATACAACAGTCATGTTTATACTTAACAAGGATATGGATATATATATATATATATATATATATATATATATATATATATATATATAAATATGCATATACATATGTAGATATGTGTGTACATGTACATACACATATATATTCATATATATGTATTTATATACATCTGTATATTGCGTTATATATATGGTCATATATAGATCTATCTGTATATATATATATATATATATATATATATATATATATATATATATATATGTGTATATATATATATATATATATATATATATATATATATATATATATATATATATATATATATATATATATATATATATATATATATATATATATATATATATACGTAGATATCTATAAATATATGTGTTTGTATATATGTATATGTGTGTGTGTGTGTGTGTGTGTGTGTGTGTGTGTGTGTGTGTGTGTGTATATATATATATATATATATATATATATATATATATATATATATATATATTATATAGATTCACTACGATATCCCTAAACCGCACAATACCGACACTCAAAATACCAACGCCCAAAAGAACGAAACATCAGAATACTGAAAACAACAAAACAACAAAATAAAACCCCCAAACCAGCAATAACAACATGTATGCAGAAGGGCAAGCCCCCCCGCACACCCCACGTGGGGGGCTCCGCCCTCACACCCCTGTAACTTAAATATACCTACCCCAAGATCACACTGTAGTGGGGAGAATGGCAAACTTACCTTTACGCACTATACGGCAGTCTCCATTAGTTGCTGTTAGGATTCTGAAGTTTCATTCTTCTGGGCGTCGGTATTGTGGGCATCAGTATTGTGTGGTTTCAAGCTTTCATAGTGTTTTTATATACATATATATATATATATATATATATATATATATATATATATATATATTTATTTATATACATATATGTTTAAGATATGTCCTGAACATGTAGTGGAGTCGTACCTTAGCACCAATAGTCGCAACCTTTTATTGCAAGGAGGTGTCATGTAAGTATTGCAGGTATAAATGTAGTCTGTTGCTACTGTAACAGGGGTTGTCTTAACAGAAATGTTGTGTGTGTGAAGTCAAATCTGATATTGACATGAACGCCATCATTTACTGACAGACATCTTAAGATCATCATAGTACACTACCACAGATATCACAGTAATAGTCCTCTGGAATACAACAGAGATATGACCAATAAATGTGGACAGTCTGACACACTCTGGTTAGTACAGAGGTATACATAAAACCTCTTAGTGCAAGACGTGTGGACTAAGGCTGACAAAGTGGATGTTTACAGCCATGATAATGGGGATATCACGTAAATAATGGAATAGATATGCTCACACAGTTTATACATTCACACACTCCTGTCTGTCCTAACATGTAATAACTGGTGGTGCAGAGGTCACATGCTCACATACTATCCATGTGTTAATGACATACATCTGTATAGCATCCCACTGCTTTGTTAGAAATACACAACATTTATGGTGGCCCAGCAGCAGTACATCTGACAAATATCTGGACATAACATCACACTGGGTAAGTACACTGAGCTGCTAGGCATGTCACAAAGCACTGTGCAAACTACAGGTAGACTGCCACAACACTGGCCTACATTTCTTATGGGGGAATACACATGTACCTGCAAATGTAGCAGGCTCTTCTGGCATGTAACAGTACAGAGTAACACACACCTGTGTGAAAGCACATACCCACAACCAGTCTGAACACAGCCACAGCCACATATGGTAAGCGTGCTTAATATTACAGTATATGGACTGTGTGATCCACACCATCCTCATATGTGCCACTCATACACTAACCCTACGTATACTGGGCCAATACACAATGTATTCCAATGCCTGACTTTGGTATGGGACATGTGTGTGTTTGGCCCTACAAACATGTACACCAACATGGTACCATACAATGGAGCAGCTTGCAACATCAGACAGAACAATGACATCTACCACAGTCTGTACACAGGCCAAGGTACATATTTGCAGCACATACTCTGTCAACAATCACCTTAAGTACACAGACCTCACTATTGTACACACTACAACAGAATGCCCATGTTTTATCCTCAAATATAAGCCATACTATACATAACATGTCTAGCCGTCTGATATCTCTCTGGCTTATTATCAGGTATGATGTCAATAAGTAATGGTGTACTGAACATATACACCTCTTACTGCATGACATATGTACAAAGGTTGACAGAGTTGTGGCTGGAGGCACAAACACAGGGACAATATTGACATGTTGCTGTGATAAACCCATACATTTACTGGTGTAACAGGGTTTGTTGTGACATATGTCTTCTGAGGGATATGAAGTCAGTAACTCTCATGTCTGTCACCATGTACTGACTGCAATCCTCAGACTATGCTACTGCATTTCTAAAGATAGACCATCTGTGAGTAGCACGGCAAATGTAAGACTCCAAACACTAGCCCAGTCTACAGATATCCCTACAGGTGAGAGTTTCCTCAACAACATAAAGCTGTCATGACATGTATTAAATCATGCAGACTATCCATATCCACACAAACCCTGTTAAACCATTACTTCAAATGTAGAAGAGCAAGACTTACATTCTGTCCTCATGTCTGGACCATCTCCCTCCTGTTTGTTGTCCTGTCTCCACAGTGTATGTTGTAAGAGGTATATCCCACTACCCTCGGTGATGCTGTTTGCCAAACACTAACATGAAGTCCTGCTTACAGTGAATGAAAAGGGCCAAAACCCACATGATGTTCCTAGTTATAGGAATGTGTTTCCATGCAATTGGCTATGGGAATGTTACGACAGCTGTTCCACATGCAATAGCTAGTAGGGGACTGCAATTTGTGCACAAGCCATCAGCTGATCATGAGCATCACTTACAAAACACAAGCTGCTGCCTAAGCAAAGCAGGTGTACTTTTCCACATCCACCAGAGAAGGAGTGAAAGAGACAGAGACAAAAGTAAGAAAGGAAGGGGGTAGGAGAGTAAGAGCTAAGCATGTTTGTGTCACACACTTACCAGTACAGGGTTTCAACCCCCTGCCTGACTATGTATTGCTATTACATTGATTTATGCAGTTATTGCATGCACCACAGAGCTTAAATGTTGGAAAGATGTCCAAAGGTATAGTTGAAGGTGAGTGACATCAGCAACAGTGACAAAGGAGGGATAAAGTAGGTGTAGTGCATGTGCCTGTTCACAAAAGCAGGTGTCAAGGAAGACACAACCACACTCTCTCAAGGACTCTCACATATTATCACATTTGGCAGGGTCAGGATTAGAATTCCTAACTAACTAGTTTGCTACACTACAGTATTACACAGGTATCACATGCACCACAGATGTTGTCAGGCTGATATATGGGCAAAAGGTATGCAAGGTGACTGACATCAGAAGCATGCTTCAGTAGGGCAATGGGAGGTGTAGTGAGTGTGAATGGCTTCCAACTCATTCATCTCCACACATACACAGACACAGATTTGGCAGTACTGACATGCATGGGTTCATTGCTTCACAGGTGTGTAGTGGTTGACTGTGCCAGAAGGCTGTACAAGGCTAGGCAAAGGGTATACCTTGGCATCAGGCCACATGACAATGGTCTACAGTGTGGCTCAGTGGTGTAGTCCTTGGATTGGCCAACAAAGGTGGGTATTGTATTTGCCATCACTCATCTGGGTTACTACTGTGGGTGGCCAGTGCTGAGCAATGCTTGCCATGTATGTGTTCTATACTCCATAACATGGACAGCATCTGGGATGTGCACATGTCCCACATGCATGTTCTGTGACATGTAGAAGTTTACCTGGTGTGTCCGGGGCATGTTGTGTGGACAGATTGTTATCATCTCATGTGGCATTCCTGACCTCATGTGGTGAGAACTGGCTATGAAACGAAGGTTGATCCTGCACCTGCATTGACAGCATTTAACAGGTATTCACTGGTGTTAGTGGCATCTGTCCATACAGGGCATGTGTATAAGGTATGGCATTTCTTTTGTGGGTTACATTTGCTGACTCTACAGTTGTTGCAAGCTTCCAGTGGGGAACATAACAAAGGACCACTGTAAGCAATTAGTTGCCTATTGTAGGGATGGAACAGGGTGCCATGTCCTCTGCAGTCCACTGCAATCACACCGTGGCTTCTATCTGTGGGCAATATGCAGGGAACTACCAACATAGTTGTTGTTGCCTAGCCAGGTGTGTTTGTGTATGAGACATGGGTGGAGAGTGTTCTCTGGGTAATACAAGAGTTGCCTATATCATTCCCCAATCCATAATGTCACATGTAGGGGTATGGATTGTCTACACCAGCCTCTCTGCTGTTTGAGATCTGTTGTCCTTGTAAGGTGGACATTGTGACATATAATAGGTACTCAATATAAGAAATTTGCAAAACCCGCCCCACAATGAGTCCTGTTATTACACAATCAAAGCTACCTCCACACAGGATACTGATGACAAATACGCACACACGCATGACAGTGTTGAGATTCAAACCCCTACTTAGCTATGTATTGTTACTACAGACTACTGCATTCATTGCATGCACCACAGAGCTTATGGGGCTAATCTTTCCCGAAAGGTGCATTTCAAGGTGAATGACATCAGCAGGCTTGCCAAAGTAAGGCAATGGAAAATGTATTGACTGTGAATGGCCTCAAACGCATTGATCACTACACACAAACAAGCACATAGTCTCACAGTTGCCATGTTTGGGATTAGAACTCCTACCTAACTAGTACATCATACTATAGCATTACACAGTTATAGCACACACCACGGAGCTTATAGGGCTAGCCCTTCTGCAAAGGTGTATTTCAAGGTGAATGACATCAGCAGGCTTGCCAAAGTTGGGCAATGGAAAGTGTAGTGACTGTGAATGGCCTCAAAAGCATTGATCCCTACACACAGAGTCCCACAGTTGTCATGTGGGGAATTAGAACTCCTACATAACTAATACATCACACTATAGCATTACGCAGTTATAGCACACACCGCAGAGTTTATAGGGCCACTCCTTCCCCAAAGGTGTATTTCAAGGTGAATGACATCAGCAGGCTTGCTAAAGTAGGGAAATTGGGAGTGCAGTGTGTGTGAATTGGCCATAAACCATTCATCTGGAAGCACACACACAACACTCAGTCACACACAGGTTTACATTTAACAATGTTTATGTGTATACAACTGCTAGATGAATAATGACTTGTACAGTCATGATACACAGTTATCCCAAGCACCACAGACACTATAGTGCTGGGGGATACCAGAAGTAAATGTCTACAGTGATTGACATTTGCACATCATGTGGTATTGGCCAATTGGATGTGTGCTGGGTGGGACAGGCCTCATGATGGGAAGCTCTTTGTCACTGTCTGTCACTCTCTTCTACACATCTATGTATGTGTAAGTTTGGCCTATTATAGTGTGTTGTCCTTGGATATATGTGTGTATTCCTATCCGATGTGTATGCAAATCATGACTGGTGTGCAATGTGGAGTGTGTGCACAAACATCTGTGACTGACAGATATGTATGGTCCACTGTTGTTGCCAGACATGGGCTTCATTTAATAAGTGTCGGAGCATGCCAAGTATGACCTTCTGCACTGAATGTGTGAATCCATTCCAGGTAGGTTGTACTCCAGTGCAGGCTTTTGTGTTCTACACCTACAACTAGCAACCTGTTTCTGCAGGATATCTGTAGATAGGTTGACAATATGGGGTCACAATGGGCATAGGATAGTGGGATACTGTAACTAATTGTGTCTGTGCTGCTTCTGCTACATGGTTTTGGTGTTAGCAGAGATATTCAGACATATATATTGTTTCACACTGTGATGTTTTATGTCATCAACTACTGACAGGTATACATATTTGCTTGCAGCAATTTCCTGGGGAACACAAGATGAATGAAACTATGTCCAGTATTCTGGTCTGCAGCCTACATATTCTTGCACAATCATGCCATTATGGAGGGGGAGCTGCAGACACTTGCTGATGAGTCTGTGTAAATGGTTCAGCACCTTGGTACTGTGGTGGCTGAGGATCCCATGCTTGTACATCCATCGACAGGACAGTATGGCCATATCCTGCTGTGGCCATACCTCACAGCTGTACAGATTCACACAGGTTACCCAGAGGCAGGGCTCATATTTCTGGTCATTACCCCTTCACATTGTGGTTTACGAGTAGGTTTGTAGCCACCCATTCCTGTGTTTGTGGTCAGGGATAGTATGTGCACACATCTGAGTTGCAGACTTCACACACTACTCCATGGCGTCCATGCTTCTACTCCTCCTTCTGTTATTTTATCCTCTTCTGAACATTATGCAAATGTTATCTGATAAGTATCCCTATAGTTATCACTTCATCCCAGCAGTATTTAGGGGTTGGTCCACAGTTTATGCAGTAGGACATGGTGGACATGCTACTGGGATTTGTCAACATGGCCTTGCATTTGTGTTCTGTGGACTGTGTTATATTGTTATATGGGAGTCCATGTGATAACATACATTGGCAGTACGGGTGAGACACAGGCATTTGACAGAGAACTATAGGGCATTTGGTAGTGATGCAGGCCATCTGTGACAGGGTAGGTGTGCAAGGTGTTAATGTCAATAGGTTCTGCCCTTATTGATCCATTGGTGTGGATGCTGGCAGGGTGCTGCTTACAGCTAGGGACACACCTGCATGGGACACCTCTTCAGCATGCTGCATTCTGTGGCTATTCCCATACAGAGGTGGGTCCATATTGTACTCATTCCCAACAGCAGGGATAAGACCTGTGAGGTACCTGTGGCTGATGTTAGGGTGAGCTGGGTGCATGTGTGCTATGAAAGCTATTTGCAGCTGACTCACAGATATACGTGGAGCATTCCACTTATGCTTGCTTGTGCAGGGACATCAGCAGTTTCTCTGTAGTTCAAACCTGTGCCTTTTGTGGTCTGCCAGGGTTTGGCCAGATGACATCAGTATTCCATAGTACACAGCCAGCTAATGTGCTGCTAACCTGTATGTACAATTCCCAAAGGTGTGTCCATTTGACAGTAACATTTTATACACTCTCTGTATAGGGTACTTCCACCTGTGTACTGTTTGTATGTCTGGGCCAACATTCATGACATGTCCATCTTTCAGATGGTGATGGATATTACATCCGAACAATTAGTATGAATTGCTGCTGGATTATGTCTTGCTGGGATGCATTGTGTTTGGAACTGCAGTTGTGAGAACCTGGCCCTGTCATCAACAGTACTGGCCATTGGCCACTGGGACACAACCCTCCATGCCTACATGCTGACCACTTTCACACAATATACAACACACAACAACCTAACACACAGAGCCCTGCATATTGTACATGTGCTACAATCTATCCTGCTACTTTGGCCAGCTAAGGTAATCTGTGCTCCACTGTTATTATACCTACACATATATGTTTCTACATTTCAACAAAGGATTGTGTGTGGGGGGGCACCTGACAACTGTAAACATTTGTTATGACTGTACTGGTATTTCAGGTACTCCATTTCATTCTGTATTCTGACCTATCATGCAGACTAGAGGCATATCAGTGTACTACAGTTCTTAGGTTTTATTGACTTACATTTCAGTTTCAAACTTCTTACCCTTCAGAACTAATATCCCACTGCCTGACCTGCTGTAGTCTGTCTATGTAGGTCTGGAGGGGGGGCTGTTCTCCATAGCCATCAATCAGAGGCCTTAGCACAGTCTTTCTTTGTGTTTGTCTACACCTGTCCTACTGGCTGAGACTGTTGTTGGATACATGAGCCTCACTGACATGCATGCATGTGTCCTATGGACACACATTTGTCCCACCATGTCCTGTAGTGGATTTTGTCACTTTGTCTAGTACTGCCTACTATATTGACACCAGTATTTGTTAAGGATTTCATGCTGCCTATATAGGTCTCTACTATCTGCTGACATCCCATTCAGCCACCCAATTCCCTAACATGCTCACATCCATACCATAGATACAGGTAGTAGAACATACTACTACATTCAGCAATTGATAGTGAGTGTGCCTTACCTTGTGGCTGTGCTAGTATTGAGGGTGGTGCTGGAGGGCTGACTATGTTGGATGCACATAGTACACTCCCTATACATGGTTAAGCACAGGTAGTGTCATGTTTGGCATCCCTTTTACTGTATGTGCGAGTCGGAGAGAGGTGTCATTTCCTGGGTTCCTACCATGTCAATGTATGTGCTATGCGTTGCCTCTTTGCCAAGGCCTGGGCATACTGGGCATGCCTCCTTCTGCCTACTTGGGCAGACTCAGGTTGTTCCTCCTCTGAGTCACTCTGTGTCTGTGCTGGCCTTGGCAATGGTGGGGGGCTGTGTGGTCCTGCCCCATGCTGTTTCTGCTGCAGCTGTTTCCGCAGGATCATATTGTGTAGCATGGCACATACAGTGACAATTTGGGTACATGTAGCTGGTGAGTACTGCAAGGCTCCACCGGATATGTCCAGGCACTGGAACCATGACTTGAGCATCCCAAACACATGCTCTATTATGATTCTGGTCTGTGCGTGTGCCTCATTATGGAGTTCTTGTTCGGGTGTACATGCATTTCTGATAGGTGTCATCAGCCATGTCTCTAGTGTGTAACCAGCATCCCCCAATAGGTGGCCATATGAGATGTCCCCATTGACAAATCTCTGGTACAGCTGCGTCATATGCCAGATGTGGGAGTTGTGACAGCTTCCAGGGCTGCCGGCACACACATTCATTATAATACCCTGGGCATTGCACATGACCTGACAGTTGATGGAAGGGAAGCCCTTGCGGTTTATGTAGACTCTACCCCGCTCACCGTGCAGTGCTTTGATGTGTATGTGCGTGCAGTCTATAGCACCAACTACCTCAGGGTATTCTGCTATTTGGTGGAAGAGACGCATATTGTTGGTCAATGCCTCAAAGGCCAACTGGGGATATCATAGGGATCTCACAGACATCAGCATCCAGTGTACTCCACCAGTTCCTGGATGCCATGTGAGCACATGCCGGTGAGCACATATATTTCACATGTTGACTTATGAGAGTAAAAGCAGCCCCTATCATTTTGTTGCTTTTGTTAGGTAAAATGTCCCCATTTGTGTAAACCAGTGGTGTAGATTTTGTGGAAAAAAACAGAGGGAAAGGTGTTTGCATAGCTTATATTAGTGTGGTGGGCTGGTCTGGGCTACTGCCTGTGTAATTGGCTGATTTTGATACATTTCACCTGCCAGCTATGCTAGTTCTCCTTGATTACCTTCAAACCCAGAGCTATTGGACATGCTACACTTAAAGAAATCCCAATCCCTCAGAGCCACACGCTCCAGGGATCTAAACCTTGTCATCACAATAAACAAAACATGCTGGAGGGATAGGTTCCTGACCCAGAGACTCCCCAGACTCTGGAATAGACTGCCCATACATGTCAAGCAGACTGCCTCCTTGGCCCTCTTCAAAGGGAACCTTGACGATTGGATGGCAGAAAGGAAATTCACCCCAGGGATCACATCAGTCGTCCTGCTAGACAGGGGTCCAGGGAAGTAAACAGAGTGGGAAGAAATAGCCAGGGAACTATTCTGGCTAGGCTTGTATAGGCCCTAGGACCGATAGCCTAATACCAACCTATGAACCTATGAACCTACTGCTGTTTTCCCTTCCCATTGCCTTCCTGTTTAAGCCTTGAGGCACACTGTGCAAACACAGTGCTCAGATGTGAACGGAGCTGCTATTTTCTGGTTTAATTTTTTTTTTTTTTGTTTAAAACATGGTGTGCAGCGCTCACACCTGTTTAGGCAATGTAAAGACTGCTAAGCAGCTTCAGACACACCCCCTTCCTTAGCTCTGCTAAACTAAGGGCAAACCCGAGCCACAGAGCTCCAATAAGCTTACAGTATGCCTGACACACCCCTCTGAGATGTCAGCTAACTCTTAGGGTTGCACCATGGTTTTCCTGTACCTACACAGTTGGGTGTAAGCTAGCAATGAGGGGAAATCTGTGATTCAGTATCATTCCCCTCATTTGCATAGAATTGACTGCTAATGCCTAGTTACAAGTCTGACACTGAGCCTTTCCCCTTAGCAACCACTATTCACTGGTCTTGTTGTCTTCTGCCTGCCATTAACTATAATTGCAAAATTGTGATTTTGCAGAAAAAGCTTTTTTCAAGGTTTTAGTTTTATTTTCAGCTCGATCCCATTTGCGCCTCACTGCCCTATGCTTAAATGGCTGAAATCGGCCAAAAAAAATAAAAGTTATGTTTTGTTATTTTGAAACTATTTTCCATGCCAATGGCCATGTATTTGGCCATCGACATGCCTTCTACATTATATACATTCTTTATTTGGAGCTGTCATGGCTCCATTTTGTAGTTTGCAGAAATGTACTCAGTTACTAACCAAATACATTTCTGCAGGTTACACTAATCCTGCACGGATGGCTGCCAGCTTCCCAGATCACTAATTCACCTCATTTGCATAGTTTTCACCTGCAAATGGGGTAATTAGCATACAGGAGCTGTGTCCATGCAGGAATAGTCCAGGAGCGCTCGTGCACGTCCCGGGAGATTGTTCCTGGATCTCTCGGTGGCCATATTTCCTCCAGCAGCTCTTGCACTATTCTTGCATGCTGTGCAGAGCTTGCTGAATCCCAGAGATATTTGTGGATATTAAGCAATTGTTTTTCAGGAGATCATTAAAACAGCATTATTCCTAGGTTACTGTTGAGAAAATGCTCTGTATTACCTTACTGTATAACGTTATCAGAGGCAAAATTGAATGAAATTTTCACATGGGTTATTTTAACTTGCATTAGAATTCAGTGGAAAGTGATTGCTAGAAAAGATATGTATCCCTTTTATGACAAGAATGTTTTTTTAAACATTTTAAACAGCTAAAATTAATCCACTATTTAATATTGCTGCAGAAAGTAATAGTGTTTGCAGAGAGTATAGAATTTACATCTATAGCATTTATAAGCAATAATAATAAATAAGCATATAGCTTTATATGGATACTTAGAGATATAAAACTATATTGCAAGTACCATAATTTTAACTTCTAGGTGTTAAGAATTATTAACAAGGTTTCATCTCTGTTAAATAATAACCATTTACTGGAATATACGCAAGCACACTTTAAGGCACTGTCATACTGAGGCAGTCAATAAGCAGATAATTAACATTATGCCTTACTGTACTCTCCCCTTAGCCTCTGCGAATTTGTTTAATTCATGCAGCAGTAATTGCTGGTTTTGCACATTTGTAGGTCATGCATATTCTGCTGAAATGGTGTTATCCAATATTCACATAATCAATATACTGAGTTGAGACACACTCATGCACCTGTAAAATATTCTTATTGAAGTTATTTTAATTAGCAGGAGTCATATGATTACTCTATAGTCTTTACAAATGTTGTCAGATAAACAGGATTTCTATGAGAATACACAAGCACTAACATTTCATCAGAATTAAATTAAGGTCTTGGAAATCAAATAACATTTTAATTATCCTTTAACTTTGTTAGTCTTCACATCTAAAATACCTATGCAGGTTCAGTCAGGGTCTACTGACTTTAATGCTTTGGCAGTGCTTTAAATGACACAATTCAAGGTGGCTCTTACATTAGCAAGAAATGAATAACATTTTCAACCTGGAATTAAATCATTTGGAAACAAGGGAACATGGAATATTTGTTATTTATCCCTGCCTGGTTTTCATAGCAGTTTTTTTTTTCTGATGAAAAAAGCATTTAGATTCATACTCAAAATGGTTTATTAAGGTATTAAATATACTCACCAGAAATGTTCTTAGCCAAACAAAATCTAAATGTTGTACTAACTAGTTTTGTTAAATATTTTAATATTCTATACTCTAAGTATAATAAATTTGCTCTTTAATATCAGTGAAGGAAATGTTAGGGTATTCTAAGAACCTTTTTTATTGGGATTTTTTAACTTTTCTGTTTTATTGTAAAAATGAAATGTGATATTATTTCTGTCTCTCTACATGTGGTATATGTAAAATATAGTCTTTATTATCCATATAAGTGGTTGAATCCTGCAAACCATTTCTCAGCCATAAACCAGGTACAAGGACAAGCATAAATACATGCAAAGTATCTAGTGTGCGAGTGTGTGTGTGTGTGTGTGTGTGTGTGTGTGTGTGTGTGTGTGTGTGTGTGTGTGTGTGTGTGTGAGTATGTGTGTGTGTGTGGGGGGTGTGTGTGTGTGTGTTTGTGTGTGTGTGCATTTACACTTAACATGGTTAACAAATCACACCAAACTCCTTAAGAAACAAAGAGACAGAGTATGTACCACTATCTGGCCACCTAAAAACAAACAACCTTACAAAACTACCAACAGTTAAGAAACACAATAAAAAAGCAAATAAAAACAGACAAAAAAAAACTTAGTATTTGGCACCTCAACAGAAACATTAAAATAACCCCCAAAATTCTGGGCCTCTATAAATCAAATTCTCAACCCCAAAAATCCTCAACCCGTAACCACTCCTCCCCAAACACCACCGATAGCATAGCCACACAATTAAATTTACACTTTACTAATTTCATACTATCCCTACTAAATCATAACACTACCAGTCCACTAATTGTACCCACTACCTCTACCACCAATCCTGTAGCATTTAGCATTAAACCAATACCTACAAGCTACATTAATAAACCTCTCCAACAACTGGAGCCTTCTTCTCTAGGAGCTTACCTGCTCTCCTATGAATTCTCACAGAGGGCAGCTGATGGCATTACTTACTCATTCTTCCTACTAATAAATTGGTCCATCTCTGAACAATACGTCCCAAAACTCTGCAAGATATCCCACATCATTCCCCTACACAAAGGAGGCACCTCAATAATACTGTTAACATTTACAAGCCTAGCCTATAGTTTTGTGGCTTGGTAATCTGGGGGTATATCTGCGATCTCCCATCCATCAAGCCAGCCAGTGCTCTGCCTCACATATACGGGATTTTATTCCAACTACAGACCCATTGCAGTACTCCAACCCCTTGTCAAAATCCTCGAGAAATGCACACACTCACAAATTCTTCCCTATCTTCTGAACAATAACTTCCTCTTAGACACATAACATGGCTTCAGACCCAGCCATAGCACTACAACCACACTAATTAGCTTCACAGACATAGTCAATAAGTCAAGAAATAATGGCCTTTATGTTTCGTCAGTTTTCCTAGATATGTCAAAAACATTTGACACCATCTTGCACCAAATACTTATGAACCAACTAGCCAACTTAAACTTCTCACAATCCACCCTATCATGGTTCCATAGCTACTTATCAGGCAGAAAGCAAACCATTAAATGGCTAGGCGATATATCCTCACTCCTACCAGTCTCAGTAGGCATACCCCAAGGTTCCATACTAGGCCCATTTCTTTTTACTATTTTTACAAATGATCTAAATTCAGCCACCACATCAGCTAAAATTATACAATATGCAGATGATTTTACTCTTATATGCTCAGCCACCTCAATCACCAACCTCTTGCAAAAAACACAGAAAGCATTCACTGATGTTGAACAGTACCTTACCACCAACCAACTAATACTTAACCCCAACAAAATTAGTATTTTCCAACAATGAAATATCTGAACCCCCTATCCCATGCATCATCTACTCCACTAACAACACCAAAGAGCCAGTAGACAACACCAAACTACTAGGTGTCAACATTGACAAATCCCTCATTTATGACCTGCACATATCCCAAACTTTTAAGTCCACATAAAACTCGGGGCACTCTATAGTGCCAAACCATTCTTCACCCAGATCACCAAAATAGCCATTGCCCAAACCCATCTACTATCCATACTGCTATATGCCTCCCCAATTTTCATAAATCTAAAGAAATCAAATCTAAATAAACTAGAAGCCTGCTACAACAAAAAAGCCAGGTTTGCCACCAGCCTCCCTCACAGAACACATCACTGTACAGCTCTTAACAAACTGGTTAGAACCCCCAAACCTATTACATCTCAAACAACTCATAATTTGCCACTCTATCATCTACCTACCAGATAAATGTCCAGCCCTTAAAAAAGAAATAAAATCCTACATTAGCAATAGATCCCTCTACTCATCTGACAAACTTCTCCTTGAAGTCTCTAAAGCCAGTAATAGCAACGCAGATACCTTGCTCTCGAAGCACATCCCAAAAATTTGGAACTCCATTCCACAGCCCATTCTTTACACAGCCAACCCTTCCAAATTCAAAAGCCTTCTAAAGGTCCAGTTGTCTAAAATCTGGCTATGCTCCTGCTCTACACCAGGCTGACTTCTCAGTATTTTTTTTCTCTTGAATTGCACTAATCTTTCCATAGCATTCCTCTCAAATATTATATTCACTGACTTTTTCCTGTGGAACCTATCTCCAGCTTATTACTGTACATTTCTACACTAACTCTTTATTTGGTGAGGCTACCACCCCACCTCTAATGAAAAAAAAATAATGTTTTAGTTTCTGATGTGCTGCATTCAGTGAACTATAATTATTATGACTAATATGTATGATCAACTGTCTTTATTACATTATTTATATTAGTTACTTGTTCCTCTATTATTTGTGTTACTGTTACTTGTTTTTTGTTCATTTCATGTCAGTTGTATTCATTGTTTTACTATGTAACCTGTTATTTTTTACATTCTATGATAACACTGTTTGCTATGCAATTTGGAGTTTTTCTGCCCAGGCCTCCACTGAAAAAGGCCTGCTTTTGGCTGAGTTGGGCACTCCCAATAAACAAATGTAAATAAATAAATAAATAAATAAATAAATAAAATAATAACCGCATAGTATTTAGAGATAAAAGGAAAACAATTCACCACAGAAAACTCTTACAGACAGGGGGAGAATAAACAATCTACACATAGATAAAGAGAGGTCAGGACTGAGATTTGTAACATGAAGCCTATGGAATATGAAGCAGAAACATTAACCACTGCGTGACTTTGCTGACTTATATATATATATATATATATATATATATATATATATATATATATACTGACACATAAGGTACTGTCTGGCTGATTAGCTTTCAGTTGTAGAAATAAACATGAATACTTGATGCTTGGATTTTATTCTAATGAAATAGGTAACAAACATTAGCAGAAGGACATTCTTATAAGCACAATACCTTTGAAAGTTTTTTTGTTTGCCTTTTTTGACACTCATCTCTGTGAATTAACAGCTCCTTCCCTGCAAATCAGCCCATATTGCCCATTTCTGCTTCTTCACTGGGTGAAGTTCAAGCAAGGAAGAAAATAATTTAGACAGCTATCTGGGTGGTAGGAATGTTTTCTGTTTAAGTTCTACTTTCCAGCTTGCAGCCTATGAAGCATCAGGGAGTAGAATGACAATAAAGGATATCAGTTCACTTCTGCAAGGACTATTTCTTCTCAGAGTTTCTGCCTCACTAGAGAGTAGTTTTGCAGCCTCCACAGGTACAACACTCCACCAGTACAGGTGAGATGGCTGTTCCCTTTTACTCCTCCGCCTCCCTGCCTTGCTCATTCAATGCTGAGGTTGCTAATTAAATCCCAGTTACATGGATCATAGTTAGGGCACATACCTCTGCGCCAGTGAGCCAGTCTACCTTTGAGAGTCAAAGTGATGAGGGATGTGAGTCAGTTCATAATGACCATAATGACAGCTACTGTGAGTAAATTATGACTGAAGAAGCAGCTCCGTCTTTGTGTCTTATGTTTCCTTAGACTTTCCTACCTCAGCATGTAGTACATGCTAATGCCTGCACTGTTACAGGGTCTATATTACCTTGACAAATGGCGTTTTTGTCAAACGCCTTCTCGCCAACACATAAACAGCGAACTCCCAAAACTCTGAATGGCCACTTCAATTAATTTTTTTCCAGGAGGAAAAAAACGCTTGGCCATTGTTGGGAATTTGCCCTTTTCTCCACTGAAGTGTGATCTCAGAGTAGGCATATTTAGTTAGGGGGGGTGTGGGAGGCACAGCCCCTCACATTGGGGGGTGTGGGGGGGGTGAAGCCCACCACTTCATAGTGTCTGACAGTGTGTTTGGTTTTTGGTTGGCCAAGTGATATTTTTCCCCTGGGAAAAATTTCACTGAAGTGGCCATTTGGAGTTTTGGGAGTTCGCTGTTTATATGTCGATGAAAAGGCATTCAATGAAATACCTTTCTATAAGGTAATATAGACCCATATTACAGATTAGGCATGGAGTCAGAATGGTAGAGAACCTCTGGCATTATATAAGAAGCAAAGTCAGAGTGACCGAATTCTACAGTGTGGCTAGAAGTAGTTATTCATTTTATTTTATTTTATTGTACTTTATTGTATTTTATTTACTGCGGTTTAGTTTACTGGTGCTTTGGTAGCGTTGTCATCTGGTTCGATTCTCAGCTAGAGCGTCTTCTCCGTGGAGACATGCGTGAATGGGCGTACCTTCGTTGAAGGTTGTGCATCAGGGCTGGTAACTCGGCACGTAAAAATCAACTACCAATCATTAGTGGACCGGAGTTCCACTGTGGCAACCCCTAACTGGGAAAAGCCAAAAGACACAACAAAAAAGTTTACTTTTATGCTATTTTATTTTTGACAGAGTATAAATGCTGCTAACTTTGCTTTCCATGAATGTGTTTACCATCGACTTAAAAATATCTTTCACTTTTCATAGATGGCAGTTGAACAGAGGATTAAGTCTATTTAGGTGCTAATAAGCCTATCTTGACCTACTATGTGACTCTGAACAAGTTGTTTAACCAGTGTTCTGTGGTAATTGAGGAAATTTGCTAGGTTCTCCAATGATATCATTGACCACAAACAAAACCAAAAGATACCTCTCAGTGTATATATATATATATATATATATATATATATATATATATATATATATATATATACATATATATCCAGCAGTACTTCCTTCTCTCCTCCAAACAGCATGGATTTTAGCTTGGAAAAAGTACTATGGCATCACTTTGGTCCCTAACTGGTGACATCTTGCAAACTCAGACAGTGACCTCCTTACAGGTGCCCTATTTAAAGACATGAGAAAGGCATTTGACCTCTATCTTCTCCCAAACAAACTAAATGAAATTGGTATCAGTTCAGACACTGTTCCTTGGTTAAAAACAATGCTGTCAGACACTTCAGAATTAAAACAGGATCCTCCCATTCAGAATCTGTACCTATTACTAAAAGTATACCAAAAAGATCTATTCTTGCCCCCTTCCTTCTCTCCATGTTCATTAACAAATTTCCTTGTGACCACTCCCATTTCACATTTATACTCTGTGCTGATGACATTGTCATTACTGATCAGATCACTTTCAGACCAACATTCATTGGCAGCTCAAGCCAGACTTACATGTGCTCCACCATTGGCTTATAAACCATAAACTACTTCTCAACCCCACCAAGACCAAAACTGTGCTTTTTGGAACCCCAAAGAAAATTCACAAAGCATCTGACTCTTTAGCTATCTTTTGCTAACACAACCATTCCATAGAGACAACCTCCACCTTCAAATACCTAGGATTATGCATTGATCAGTCACTAAACTTCCATTTCCACATAGACAAAGTGAGAGCCAAAATAAACTCCTTCCTTTTCTGGACCAAAATAATCTCCCCTTTTCCATCCCAATCAGCCACAGCAGTCATTAGCAAAGGAGGTCTCCTTTCTCAACTTGAATATGGGTTTCCAGTCTTTGGTTCTGCCTCCAAGAAAAACATCACCACACTCCAGACTATCTTGAACAGCATCTGCCAATTCTTTGCAAACTTGCCTGTCTGTGAGCATCACTGTATCATTCTAGAAAAAGCCAAATGGCTACCCATAAAGCAAACATCTAACCTAAGTTTAGGAACCAGCAAAATTCTGCCAAATACAGGCAGGAGCAGGAAATCAATCCAAATAGACACCCGACTGAGACTTAAAATTTTATTTAACACAAAAGCATAAAGTTAAGTGCTTTTGTCCTTCTTTAAACAGGACTTCATCAGAACTTAACAAAACACTTTTTAATTTCATTATATTAAAAAAATGCAGTCATGTGATACTCATGATAACCAGTTCAATTAAAACAAGTAAGTGAATGAGCTTTCCTAAAGGTCCTACTTAAAGAGACAGCATTTTCAATGTGTCTAAAATAAGTTGAAATATGTAAAAAAAGTATATATGTGAAAGATATGTTTAAAAAAACTATGAAATCTATACAAATACAACAATTTCTAAACAATCAAAATATTAAAATAACATAATAGTATTATAGTAATACGAAAACATAAAGGTGAACAAAAAGAATTTGTACATATAAAATGGATCTATATAAAACCTAAAATAACTGAATGAACAGATACATTTTATTTACAATTGTATGAAAATATAACAGGTACATTTTTTAAAACATTTCCTTAAAGTTTAGTTGATCGTAACTTTAATACACTACTTATCAAGATGATGTCATTTAAACTATGCGGCACATCTGCATTTATCTTGAATTATACTCAATTAATGGTTCCCATGGGACCCACGTGAGTTTTCAGGAATTTGTTCTACCACTGTAAATTTAAAATGTTTATCATCTGGCAATGATTTCATATGCTTATATAATGTATTATTCTCATTACTATTTTTGATGTCATAGTAATGTTCATACACCTGCTTAGCGAGTGTTCTTTCAGTTTTGCTCTCATAGAAAGCATCAAAGTTTCCAGAAAGGCCAATATATACCACCCCCTTAGATAAACAATCATAGCCTTTAGCTAAGTTAACAATCCCAAATTGAATCTTGATAACACTACTGAATAAAAACATGGTCACATTCCTTACAGTGTTCATGTTTATTCATACATGTGTTATTAAATACACTTAATTCATTAAAATTATTCTTAATTCTTTGACAACCTATTTTTGAAGTTATATCTCCTTTTAAAAAATCATGTATCTAGCCTATATAAGACATTTACTTTTTTTACTAGAGTTAAAGGGGACCAGAGAATATCAATGCATGTATTATTAAATTGTGACTCAGGACACATGCATCTGAGCAACATAGTATCTTTTTAATTAAAGATGGAATATTCAGTAGCAAAAAAGATAACCAAATAAATGCAGGTTGTTAACTGAATCCTATTGGATACTGAAAAAAAACAGCAGTGTGTCACATACGTCAATTGTAAATATGGAATTTTAAGTCTATAACGGAGGAGTTGGACATGCATAAGAGTAACATTGTGGAAATAAAATAAAGTTGAGCCATGAAGCTGCAAAAGTGATGGAAGTAAAATCAAATAAGCCATGCTGTCTTTTACTGTAATAAATAAAATGGTGGCTGGTAATAGATAAGAATAATGAAATGTTCCTGCTGTAAACAATTACAGGCATTATAAGAGATGTTGTAAAGTAAAGGAAAAAAAATCAAGTTTGGAGAATTTGAGGAGTTGGCAATTTTGCAAGTATATGTTTTAACTGTAAGAAATTACAAGAGCAGAGCATTAATGCTCTGTACTCAAACAGTCAGCCAAATATAAAAATACAGTAGAGAATTGATTATCCGAACTAATTGGGACTTAGGGTAGTTTGAATAATCAAACTGTTCGGATAATCAAACATATAATTGAACCGGATAAAAAAAAACTTCTAAAATCTTGTTTTTCTGAATGCAGAGAATACAGTTTTCAACTATTCAGTGATTCCAGTGGACAATAAAGAATACCTTTCACATACGAGCAGGCTACAAGCTCAAAAAAAACATGCACAAGTGAATGCATATAACGTTTACATATTCAGACTTCTTGATTGTTTTCTACCTGAAAACTTTGGAAGGCTGCATTTCAATAATTGACATTGCAGATAATCAATGTTCAGATAATCGACTATCTAAATTACTTGTAATACATGTTAAAAGTAGAAATGCAGTTAATGGATAATATGCAAGCTAACCGTTTAAGGTGAGAAAGGGCAGTGTGTGACAGAAATGCTTACACAAAAGCAAGAAATGAGCACCAGAAGAGTTTTCAAGAGGTATGCGACATAGAAACTGTTGATAAAAGGCAGTGTTGTTACTTTAATGTCAGACAGTGGATTGAAGTATATATGATATCTGATTTTACATTCAGCATGTTGTCTATAAATTACAAGATAATTAAATTTGTATGTATATTACAATTGTATTCTTAGCACAAGCTAAAGCCAGCTTGTCAATAACTGAGCTGTGTTTACTAAAACAAGGTGTACGATCAGCTGTTAATCTGTAGCTCTGCAATCGTAATAAAAGCAGCCTGATACATTCATAAAATATGTTTGTGTGTTGTCAACATGGTTAAGAGTTTTCAGACAATAGAGCTGGAAAAGTTAATAAAAGTGATGTATTCAGAAAGTACAGAGTATATTGAAAAGATATGTGCACTATACCTCAAGTCAAATATTTGCCAAGACAAACAAGGACACTTAAGATGACTGTTGCTTTAACTGTTTTAGTGGTGCTAAGACAAAGCAAAGCAAATGCAGAGATTTATTCCAACGGCTGAGGGTCAGGAATGTTGGAAGATAAGCCATCATATTCACATAAATGTGCACAGTTACATAAATGACTCATGCTCATTGTGTAGTATCTACAGTACAGACATCAGTGCAGAATACATAATGAACTGAAGTGTTATACCATGAACAAAATAAATCAGTGTCTCAGTGGCAAAATCCTCTTCACACCATGCAACACTTACATGTCTGTTAACTATAGCCTGCCCAGGCAGGTGAAAGGACTGGTTTCAGTACACTTTTCACCTCATAGCTGGGTTATTCAGTGTTGTTATGCTGCAATAAGCAGCAGCTGGGTTGGACAACATGAGGCAAATGCAACAGCCAAGTCAAATGGTCTTATGTTTTCTACATCTAGAAAGATTAATATTCATTATCACGCATAAACATATGGGAGAAGGCCTGGTGGGGAGTTGCCAATATGTCACTTGTTGATCTTACTAAAGTAGCTTAGACCAAGCTTCATTACTGAAGCTGGAAGCAGATGATGTGTTACTCCATTGCCAGGCTGCTTTGCAACAAGAGCTTGGATTGTTCATGGAAAATATCACCTCATTGATTATGCATCTGAAGAAGCTTTCATTAACATGACATTTTGTCATCTGATCTGCTGAGGATCCTGGAATATCTAGTAGGTGTTGGGTAATGAAAAGTCCCTGTATTACCACTGTGTTCAGCTATACACTATGGTTTATATGTATATTAGTACAGAAGTAACCTGAGATGTATGCTATTAAGGTCATCATTGTTGTTGTTGTTGTTGCAGTGCAATCAGATGTAAATGGCTGATGTTACTGGGTCATGATATGCCATGTAACACATCATTTTACTGTTTGACTGGGTATAGGGAGGGTTATTGTGCAACTAGACTGCAGCTGAACTTTCATAACTACCTACATTAGATTACAGAGTATATTCTTCCCATTCAGGGTTAATGAATTGCAAACATTAGTGGATGCCTTCATTTTTACAGATGTATAGTATATATCTGTGCCCCCTTGTTCCAATGTATGCAACAAGGTTTGCAAGTCAGGGGATTTTCTGAACTGTTTAGGGCTGTGGAATGTCTGTAGTTTTGAGATGTGACCCTAAGTAATGTAGGAAATGTTTATTAATACCACCCAGAAAATCACCACAAAGTACTGATAGAAGCAACACCAGTGATTCATGCTCCACAAAGGATGACTACTGCACTTATAGAAAAAAAATAAAGCTGACATTTATGTTCATGCAATTACCTTTTGTGATAGTTAAACATATGTACTGAATTAGCCTACATCATGGCAATTATTATAAAGCAAGATAAAACAAAGATATGTATAAAGCCAGGATCACAGCAAATGGATTTAGAGCTAACACTACCTGCTGTAGACTGTTGAATAAACAGCCTAACTAAAAGTTTATTTTAGAGCCAGATACTAATCAGAGATTTTAGCTTATTAAAGCAATCTCGAAACTGCGTACCTTTAAATCATTCTTTCACAGAGGTATATTTCCAACTGAGGCATTTGCAGTTTGCCAGCACTAGAGGTATTTCAATGTGCTGTTGCTGGTAAGTCTGAAGGACTGGAAGGTGTTGTGAATTTTAGTGATAAAATCTGGTCTGGGGATTTGCAAAACAAGAATATGATAGATTAATTAAGCTGTCAGACAGATTAAGGTAACAAGATTTGAAGTTGAATATAGCTACAGTTTCATATTACAATGATATTTTTGAAATACATGGGTTACTTTCTAAAGTTTGGTAGGTTTCAGTTGAATGCTGATAATGCCTGTGTTAGTAAATATGCAGATTCCTTCAGATAACACCCATTAGTGTTATTCTTGGAGATAGTACAAAACCTGCTCAAGTTGTACCATACCTATTAAATGCCAGTGTTCCTCAAAGAAAGCTGCTTGTGCAAATACAGTCTGTAGTGCATCAGAGGAGCAAGCTACAAGAGATTAATTACAAAAAGGCTTGTACTTACTAAAATCCAGCTTTGTCAACTATATTGCAAGTAAATACAAGCCAGAAAGAGGGCTTAGAGTCATAGTACTTCAGGAGAGACAAACCATTGCCTATGCATTAAGAGTATTGAATGATACACACACACACACACACACACACACACACACACACACACACACACACACACACACACACACACACACACACACACCACATTAACACAATAAAGAAATAAAGCTAACCAGTGATTTTGGTTGCCAGAAGTTTCATGACCATGTACTTGGCAAACTTCTCAAAACAGAGGCAGATGACAAACTCTTGTAGAGCATTTTCAAAAAATCGCTTAACAAAGCCCAAGACAGATTAAAAAATATGTTCATAGGTTCATAGGAATGTACTAGGCTAATGGCCCTGGAGCCTTTACAAGCCTAGCCCATAGAAATACCCTGCCATTGTGCCACCCAACGTTAATATCCAGTGCCTCTATCAAGTAGAGCTACTGGAGTGATCCCCGGGGTGAACTTTCTATTACCCATCCACTCATCAAGATTTCTCTTGAAGAGTGAGAGCAAGGTGCTCTGCTTGTCATGTATGGGAAGTCTTTTCCAGAGCATGGGCAGTCTCCGGGTGAGGAACCTGTCCCTCCAACATGTTCTGTTGATTGTGGTAATGAGGTTGAGGTGTCTGGAGTGTGTGGTGCAGAGGGATTGGGATTTCTTTAGATGTGGTATTTCAAACAGAGCTGGGTCAGACATGGCTTTGTAAGTCTAGCAAGGATCACCTCTAAATAGGCAATATGAGACAGACAATAGCTGGAGTCTTTTGAGTCTGTCCATGTAGGATGTGTTTAATGCCTAGGATCCTTTTCGTAAGGTACTTCTGTGGCCTCTCCAGCTGTTGCAGGTGTCTAGTGAGGTACATGCCAAAGGGGGCATTATACTCGATGATTGGTCTAATGAGGGAAGAAGAGAGAGAGAGATGATGACCTCTTTCTTCCTGGATGCAAAACCCTTGGTAATGAGATGTGCCACATAGAAGGACTTTCTGACCACAGTGGCAATGTGGTGGTTGAAGGAGAGGTTGCTGTCAACCTGTGTCCCCAGATCTCTTATAATGCCTTCAGTGGTCAGTGGGTTCCCATCAATGTGGTAGTTAGTGGGAACTGAGTTTTTACCAAAGGGGATGATGACAGATTTTTTGGCATTAAGCTTAAGGCCATGGCTTCAACACCAGTCATTGGTCTCAGTGAGGTCTTTCTGTAAGATGTCAGCACCACTTGGGGGGTTTCTAATGGCTCCCAGCTTGCAGTCATCTGCAAACTTGGTCAGCCAGAGTCCCTTTGTGTTGGCCTGGACTTCTGATAAGTAGATGCCGAACAGAAGAGGACCAAGGACCGATCCCTGTGGGACTCCACTCGTGACTGGTTGGCAGTCTGACTTGGAGTTTGCTACTTTCACATTGTGTGTTCTATCTATGAGCCAATTTGCAACTAACCTAGTGATATAGGGGGTGATGCCTAGTTTGGTGAGTTTATCAATAATTCCCGAGTGAGGAATAGTATCAAAGGCCTTGGCCAGATCAAAGTAGGCTGTATGCACTGCCTTACCTTCATCCACAGCCCTGCTGACTGACTCGAAGAAGTCAACCAGGTTGAGCAGGAATTATCTACCTTTCACAAAGCCAAACTGAGTGGGGTCCAGAGTTTGGAGATTTCCTATATCTTTCTTAATCAGGTCCATGATGATGTGCTCCATAGTTTTACATATCAGACTTGTCAGACTAATGGGGCGATAATTCTGAGGATCTGTAGTCACTCCCCCTTTATGGAGAGGGATGACTGTAGCAGTACACCATTCAGTAGGGACAAATCCTGAGGTGAGGCTGTGACTGAACAGGGCACACAGATGTGGTGCCAGTTCACTTTGTAGCTCATGTAGAACACAGCCAGGGATATTATTGGGTCCCATGGAAGCTGTATTCTTGTCCTTGGACAATCCAGATTTAACCTGGGCTGCAGTAATGCTGGGTGCCAGGCATTCTTCTGCTATTGTGATTGGTCTTTTGGGGGGGTAGAGGGGTAATGTTGGCACTGAATCTGTCCGCCAGTATGTTGGCAATATCTGTTCGCTCAGTATAGGAGGTAACATTGTTCAGTAACTCAGAGCACATCTGGGTATTGCCTTGGAGGTTCTTGATATAATTATAAAAGGCTTTGTGATTGTTTTTAGTGTCTGCTGCAATTCTGCCTTCATAGCTGGCTTTAGAGGATTTGATGAGGGATCTTAACTTTTTGTTGAGGCTAATAAGGGAGTTTTTCCAGTCTTGGGACTTCAGCTGTTTCTGCAACAGTCTCTTCCTTCTCGTTGTAGAGTTTACCACCAGATTGGCTTCCTTTTTTTGGAGGAGAGCGTCTTGGTTCCGTTGGGTATGGCTAGTTCCACGCATTTATGTACATGTTTGTACAGAGCATTGGTATATGATTCGTCATTCATGCAGCTATTTTCCATTGGCATGGGTACCATGAAGTTAACAACCTCTGTTTTTAGGAGTCCAAAGTCAGTTTTGGAGAAGTTGTTCAAGGTGGTTACCTTTGTGGGGGGTGTTGGTGAGATGTGGATTTCCATGGTGATTCATTTATGATCGGATCTGACCAGGGAGGGTTTGACTATTGGTGAAGAGCAACTGTCGCCCATGTTAGTAATAACCAGGTCAAGGATGTTGCTTCCTCTAGTGGGGGTCAGAATGAGCTGGTTCAGGGCATTGGAACTGATGAATTCCAGGAAGTGTTGGACCAGTGTATTGGTGCTTCAGTTGTTTCCCCCAGTTGATGGAGGGGTAGTTGAGGTCTCCTAGTATGAGAGTGTTGGGTTAGACCTTGATAGATTCCAGGATGCTTATGAATCTGGAGTGAGAGTCTAGGGACATGGTTGGGGACCTACAGCAGGCTATGACCTGGATCGCAGTTTTACCCAATGTTAATTATACCTGACATATCTCAGATGCATTATGCTAGGCTACTAGTCTGGAGGTGTGCATATCCTTTATGAATATGGAGAAACCACCGCTTTTGGAGCTTCAGTCCATGTGTCGTGGCGAAAGGTGTGGGATGAGTTATAGCATAGTAGTGCAGGGGTGCTTTCTGCTGCTTTAAACCAGGTCTCCGCTACAGCACAAATGTCAATGTTCTCCATTTTGAGGACTGCTTTGAGTGAGTGCATCTTGAGATTTAGACTTCTAGCACTGAGCAGCATGACCTTCAGACTGCATTTATTTATAGCTGTTATGGTGGTAATTTGTTCTATGGAACACCACCTAAAAAGGCACTATAGGGGTGGCAAGAGCCTTAGCCCATACCCGAAAACCCAGGGTTGACAGATGCAGGCCATCTCTGGGAAAGCATCGAGATCTGTCAATCATATCATCCCAAGCAGACATATACTGGATCCCCTTAGAATGACATCAGAAACTTAGCCAATTGTTGAAGTCAATCATTTTTTTGTACTGTGGTATCATTCTGGGTGATGGTAGGATGCTGCTCAGGGTTAGTGTCATGCCTGCCTGGGCCACATAATCCGAGAACTCCACCATGTCTCTTTTCATGTAGTACAGGGAGTTGCATCTCAGGTCATTCACACCCACATGGACAATGACAGAGTCATACTTGTACTTGTGGAGTGACATGAGTGTGTGTGTTATGTGTCGAATTCTGGCATTTGATAGACAGCTGACTGTTGGCTTCTCCTTATTCAACCTAGTGAGTGGGGCATCTGTGTGTCTCACTATTGAGTCACCTATGATTAGTGTATTGGGCAAAGTGTTTAGCCTTAGGGGCTTAGGTTGAGGGGTACACTGTAGAAGTGAGCTATGTGTCCTGTGGTTTGTGCTGTATTGTGGTGGTTGAGTGGGTTTCTGTCTTGGAGGTCTCTGCTGTTTGGGTAAATTTCTATTGAGTGCCTCCGCGAAGGTGGGTGTGTGGTTTGTGTTTTCATGTGAGAGCTATGATAGTGGGTGCTCTGGAGGGCTATGTGTTCCATGTGGTGTGGTGCAGGTGTTGACCTTCTCCTCTTGACCAGCTAGTCTGGTCTTGGCTGGAGAGTGCATAGCTTCCAATTTGGTGATATATGTGCATCTCTCACAAGTCTGAGTGTTGGGAGGTAAGAGGAGAGTGTTGTCTATGTACATGAGGCAGTTGCTACACTGCCTCAGACTGCCCAAGTGCACCAGGTTAATAGGAGAAAGCACAGGGAACTACCCTTTAATCATGCCAGGAGGGGTGGTCATAACTATTAAGTACTGGAGCTATTTCCGTGAAGAACGACTAGTACTGATGGCTCTTAGGTGTGCTACAAAAACCTAAGAAGTGCAAAGCAATTTGGCTATTTCAAGTGAAAGAGAGAAAGTAGCAAGATCTAATGGAAAAACTGAAGAGCAGACTTCCTGGCACCAGTAACAGTTTACCTGAGCTCTGCACAGCTGAGCGGAGCTTAAACAAGTGCAAACCCATGCAAACGTGGGCTTTTAAACCAGAAAGTTGAAAGGATGGAAAAACTGCCCAAGCATTCAATAAACTACAATTTCTGGGCCAGACACCACTCCTCTTGTGGTAGATAGGCTACCAAGTGCTTACCTTGAAGGCTTCCCTCCAACACACAAGGACCTGTGGGCTCAGAAGCTTACAAACAGTCTTGGATACAACAAATCTGTATCTGGACTAGACTAGTTACTGTAAAGGTTGGAAACAAGCCTAGAACTTTTTTCCAGAAAAGTAGCTAAAACAGAAATAAAACAATTCAAATGCAGTACAAGTTAGCACACTTGAGTGTGTAGCAATATTAAAGCAAATACAGTTTAAATAAATGCAATTAAATTAAAAAAGTAACTATAAACATGTGCAGAAAGCCGTAAATTATGAAACAAAATTGAAATGGAGGCACTTAGAGTATCAAAAAACAATGCCAGCACATATATAAATAATTCAGTCAAGCAAAAATTAAGACATTGCAGAACTCTGAACAGTTAAGAAGTTCCAAAATATACTTATCAGCTCTATATTTCAAGATTGTTTGAGAAGCACACTCAGTCAGAACACAAGGAGATTATAGCAATGGTAGATTCTAGCAAAGTGTGTGTGTGTGTGTGTGTGTGTGTGTGTGTGTGTGTGTGTGTGTGTGTGTGTGTGTGTGTGTGTGTGTGTGTGTGTTTTATATAAAGTGGAAAGGGAGAAAGGAGGAACAGAATATAATTCAAGGTTAAGAAACTAAGTGGGTTGGCCTTCTCAAATGTTCTCTCTGTATTAGGTAGAATGAGCTAATGACACTAGACTGGGAGGAGTGTCCCAGATCAAATTTACAGTATAGGCGGGCAACTGCAAAGCCACCAAGTATAACAACAGGATACCAACAGAGAGGGAGGGTGGGGAACTCAGTATGAAAAAGCAGTTTACAGTTAACTAATTCAGTAAAAATGCAATTACAGTAATGAAACACTATCTAGCAATTTAAAATACAGTTAAAACTGTATAAAACAGTACACAAATGCAGTGAAACAGTAAAAAAAAGCTTAATAACAGTGCAAAATACAGTAGATTAGCTGTATAGTACAATTATAAGCATTAAGAAGTGCAATTCAATGAAATAAATGTAAAAAGTAACTTATTCTGCTCTTGGAGTCTTAGGGAAATTTTGCTTTGTCCCAGTGATGCATCACCACTCCACAGCCTGGTAAATACAAGTAAAGCCCCCTGCAGACACAGAGTTTAAATACCAGAAAGATAGAAGAATCTAGAAGCTTGAATTACTACCCAGTCCTGCTAGCCCCTGCTCTTTCAACCAATCAGTCATGCTAGAGCAGGTCAGGCAACCCTGTTAGTCTCACTTAACAGAGTAGACACGACACCATCACCAGAAGATGGCTGCCAGAAACACAGGAAACTCAACAAACAAGACAACCAGCCCTGGAGAACAGCAAACCTCTATCCAGGCTATGCTACCCGACAAGAACACAGAAACCTAACAAAATATGCACAGAAAAGCACAGATAGAGAACTCACAAACAGAAACTACAACTCAACAATACAATGTTGCTGCCTCTTCTAATGTAAGATGTGGAAGTGAAATACAAACCAGAGAGCTGATACATTATACTGATATGGTAAGTTAAGACTATTCAAGTGGGTAAAAGGAAGTTTTGATAGAAGGGAATCGGAAATTTATTTGGGTTATTACACACATACCAATGACATATGATTAACTGCAACAACTAAATGAGAGGTGAACTAGAACTGTGGTTGATGAGTAGGCCATAAAACTGTAATTACGGCATATCCAGATAGTATGAATCAATTAATTCATTTTTTCAAACTCTACTACATATTCCGAGAGAAAGTATATTAAATGCAGACTTACTCAAATGTAAATAAAAAGTCCTCATCCCCCACTTAATTAAAAAATCAAATTTTGCTGTATGTACATGAATCTTATTCAGGAATGTCTAATGCTAGAGCTAGAGATATGCATTAGTCCAATATGACAAGGCCAATAGAGCAAATGGTGACAAAATACACACTTTTTAACATGTGTAGAAACCTGAATCAGAAGGAAGAACTGATGCCTCATATGATACCAATATTGATATGGCTAAAAATAATAATTTAATGTTTCATCATATCAATTTCAACATGTGACTCTGCATTGATTGCATCTCAAAATATCCAGAAGTTATTCAGAATAAAGATGTAACAGCTATGCCAGTGATTAGTGTGCTCCAATCAAGGTTTGCAAGGCATCGGATAATGGTGCTGGTGATATCAGATAATAGTCAACAGATTGTATGAAATAAGTTCAGAAAACATTTCCAACATATGAGATTATTTATTTATTTACTTATTTATTATCAATGTGTGGTGTGTTTTTCCCCATTTGAGGCTTGATTGCTCTACCAGTGAGCGTCTCCCTAAAATACTTCTTTTCCAATCCCACTGTTATGTGACTTTATCCTAGTGTTTATACCCTCCAGGCATGGTTCCCAGCAGTTCACTATTTTATGAGTAATGACTAGGTGTGGATGAAGACTGAGCTCATCTGTACTACAATCTGGGCTTGCTTGATTCTATAATTATATTCCTGACCTCCTGCATGACATTGTCACTTTAGCAAGGCTATTGCATATTATGAAGTGTACCCTTTGGGGAATCTTCACCAAGGGTTCCAAGGATAGCAATACCTCCAAGCATATTTACCTGACTAGTTTGGCTCAGCTCATAGTCTCAGTCTCCATATTGGTAGTACAAGCTAAAGCCAGCAGGTCATAGTTGTAGCAATGCAACCAGTAAAGCTCTATCATCACATCATTCTGAGCATTTTCCTTAAAGAAAGGTGAACATGCAAAGACTTGGCACTCTTTCTCTCCCACAGGTTCCAGTAGTGATACCATCTTCTAATTAAACTCAGGTCACCTAACATTTAGCCAGTACTCTATCCCTCTTTGAAAATGAATCCAAATATATCATGAAAATTACATCTTATTTTGGGTCCAAAGTATTCACAAGCCAATGCATGTTTATCATATGATTCAAATTATAAATGATATTCTAAACAATTTTGATACATCAAGAATAAATCTCTTTGGGTGGTACACAAATATTGCAGGGGATGAATAAAGTTACTGCTGATGATCATTTGAAATATTTAATTTATTTGAAACATCTTTTGACTGAGTCAGAAGTATGCAAGTAATGAGCAATGACTGGTAATTAGTACCAATGCTACATGCTATCATGATAAATATAAACTGTTTGACAGAATATGTGTATATATTAAATGTAAAATGTTTATGTAGTGAGTTATGCAAGCAATAATGTCCAACAGAGTGTGTGTTAATGTGTAATTAATGCTCTCTGAGGTGTGTTCGGCAGATGGCCTCTACACCCCTGGAAGGGAATTAATTACACATTAACACACAACTTGGAGGGCATTTTTGCACTTGAGAATGGACTCTCTGTAAAATTGTTGTGTTTTGCTTACTTATTTATATTTATTTTATTACTATACTATTTTATAGTTTTAACCAAACAAAAATTGTAGTACAAACCTCCAATGTAACTCCGTTATCTCCAATGAGCGAAACAATTCCAGTAGACACCGCTAAAAGTCTTAATCCAAAGTTTAATATAGCCAACATACACTACAAACAGATATAGACAAAACCACGATAAACGAATCTCATAGCACCAAAACAGTAAGACGTCTTACTGTTTTGGTGCTATGGGATTCGTTTATCGTGGTTTTGTCTATATCTGTTTGTAGTGTATGTTTTGGCGTTATGTGGATTAAACTTTTGGATTAAGACTTTTAGCGGTGTCTACTGGAATTGTTTCGCTCATTGGAGGTAACGGATTTTATAGTTTTAATGTAAAATAGTTCCTCTGCCCAATGTTTCTAAGTTGCTGTAGTATATGTAAATGGCATTAGAGGAAGCATTTTACATCAAACATATATAATTTTTAAAAAAATATCTAGATATTTGTATTATTATTTGGTCCCTTACATCTAAAATGGTTTCTTGCCAGTCATTTGGGGATTGAAGTCACTAAATAATGACATACATTTGACTTTCAGACTTTATTTCCCTAAGAAAATTTATGTTAACACAGATCCTGTTATATAACTTACTTTTTATTTATTTTTTTTATTTAAAATCTCTTCCTATTTTGGAGCATTTGTTTCTCCTTTATTTCAGGATTTATCCACATTTCTTGAGCTAAAAGCTGGAGAGGTACGCAAACCTCTTATCTGCTGTTGCCAGTTCCATTGATCTCAATGTCTCTCACTTGGTCACACAGACACCGCTCCCCTCCACTCACACACCCTTGCCCTTCAGAAAATGCATGTTAAAACAAGCCCTATTGCAGCCACTTTGTGATTTTTTTAAACAGGAATATGTTCCTGTTTTGATCCTTTGCTACACCTTTATTTTATGTTTTATTTCTTTATCGAACAGAAGAGAGGTACATAAAAGTAAACCTCTTGAAAGCTGCTGCTGCCAGTGCTGGACCACTCTCACTCTTTACACCCTTACTCACATACACCTCGCTTTCAGGCACGCATTCACACACAGACAGAAAAGTAAACAAACATGCAGAAACAGAAACATACACATACACACTTTTTTCTTTTATATTTAGATTTTACACTCGCTAAACAGCAAAAGTGCTGCTTAGCGAGTGTAAAATAATGGGTTGGTCATTCTCGCATTCACTCACATGCACCAACACACACACGCGCACACACACACATACACACACACACACACACACACACACACACACACACACTTTTGTTTTCCCCATTTTTTTTAATATATTTTACAGCAGAAGCTGACTGAGAAGAAGTATTCTCATTCTGAGATCCACGGCGGCTTGATATGCTGCAGTGAAGCATCAGACACATTTTTCAGTGAGCATTACCTGTACATTAATATCCTGCTGGAGAACGCTTGTTCTACAATAGGGTGCTGATGTAGAGTAAGCCCATTCTCTAAAAAGTAGTAATAGCTGCTTGATGCTACCTCTGATAAGTACATTTAATCTGCCTTTGTTGCTTGAATTAGAAGCCATTTTATTTGGTACACAAAAAAGCCATCTCAAAGTTATTTATGAAAAAGACAAAATTTAATTTCTACGGTATGGTTAGTGAAGAATAACTGTTTCTGAAATGGATGAAAAACTATAGCAATATTTTGGTGATGAACTCTGAGAAAGTGATCTTTTAATTTTCAGGTTATTAAGAACAATATTCCTTAGCTAGATTTTAAAATTAGATGCATAGCTGCCTTGATTTTAATTAGTAAATTATGCAGTAAACTGGAGGAGAAGTGGTGCATATTTTAATATGTTCATATAAATACCACAGAGATTTAAGCAAAGTTAAAAAATTTAAAATCAAGTATATATTAGGGATGACTTCTCTTGATATCCACCTTAGATTGGATATGTCTCTCTTATCTCCAAAAGTTTTTTTTTTGTTTTGTTTTCTAAAGACACACCATTGTTAAACTCTGCACTAGCTTAAGTTCTGGGACTCCTTTCATGGCTAAATAATATGTGTGGATTCTCTCAAAAGTGAACACAAAGAAGCAGTCCTCATCTTATAACTTCAAAAGTTTATCTAAAAACAACCTTCTTAATATGTGCTTATCTGAATATCTTGAAAATCCTACCCTAAAAAGTTGAAAATCATTCTACTGGCAGCATAAGAGGTAAAGGCACCTCTTGCTGGTGCTGGTGTTGTTTACTGCTATGCACCCTTCCCACCCCAGATTCCCTTGTGCTTTCAAAACATATGCTACAATAATGTTCTTATTACACAAAAGTTTTCCACTGCCATCATAAGGGAAAAATACTCATCCTGCTGGTTTTGGAGCTGTTTCATGCTACACTCTCTTACGACCCAAGATTCCCCAGCCAATCCTCATTTCATTAAATTTATAGGACCTGTTCTCCACCTAGAAATCCCCCTACTTCCCACCCGACTTAAAGGCATACACATAAATATAGACATACCCTGGGCATAAGAATACACTCAATTACTAAACTATCAGTCTGCATTTAAGAACTTTAACTTTCTTTCCTTTCTTAAATTTAGTAAATAACCACAAGGATCACAACTTACACCTCCCACCTCACTCAGCTATCTACTCCTGTCCCTCCTATATTCATAGCTCAGTCTTTTAGCACCTCCTTGAAAAACAACAGCCAAAATCCACAAAGAACAATTTATTTAAAACTCTCTGACATCTCAGCCAAAGCCTTCAAGGAGTATAAATCATAAAAAAACACAGGTAAATATATACTCAAACACAGAAACCAATTATACAATTAACTAATAATGATTAACAATCAATTAAGCAATACTTTCCAATTAAAGTCTTCATTTAGACCAAACGGAGACATTGTTTTAAACTTTAGAATATAAACAGTTTCTTTGTATAATAAGAATGACTTAATATTCACATTCTGATGTTCAGGAACACAAACTTGTTCTAAAACAGTACCTTGTAAATGCATACTCTGTCCATTATGAAATTTTAAAAAATGCATAGCTACAGGGCTTTCTTCCCTTCCATTATCAATATCCCTGATGTGTTCCAACAGCCTCACTTTGAATGCTCTCTTTGTTTCACCAATGTAAATTTTTTTACATGGACACTGTAGTGCATATATAACACCCACTGAATTACAATGAAAAAAATATTTGATATTAAATTTGATATTGTTAATATATGGAAAACATGGTACAATAAAATTACATGCCTTACATTTCCCACAAGGGTGAGTGCCTTGCTTAGCAACATTATGATAGATAGTATCTAATGGTACACTAAACTTACTTTTAACTAAAAAATCTTTTATATTTTTGCCCCTACGATAAGAAAATGTGAGTTCTAGATTTAACCAAGTCTGAACACTGTTTAACGAACATAAATAGTTCCAAAATTGTGTAACAATTCTAATAAACTCCATAGTAAAACAGCCAAAAGTGGTTACAAAGTATATAGTCTCTCTTTTTTCCTGTGTTCCACCATACATATTAATATAATTATTAGAAATAAGACAAAACTGGTTATTAGTTTGTTTTATACCACCATTTAGACGCTTATAACTATCATCTAATATTATTTTACTATATCCCCTACATGAAAAGGATTCTAACATTGAGCATAGTTCTTTATAAAATATCTGGGATTCATTACATAATCTATAGATTCTCAACATTTCACCATATGGAAGGGCCTGTAATGTATGCGCTGGATGGCCACTAGTTCCATGTACATACTGGAATCCCCCCTCAAATTTTCTATTTAAAGAGGTAACCAGATTTTCACCATCTGAAATATCCAATATTATATCCAAAAAAGGAACAATGGTGTCAATTTTCAAACCATCAAATTGTAACATAAACCTATTATTATTTAAATCAGCAATGAATTGTTGTACAGTAAAATGACCACCATCCACTAAAAATATTAAATCATCCACATACCTGAAGTATTTAATGATGTGTGTGTTAAAAAAACTATGTCTGTAAATAACTTCCAGTTCAAACAAACCCATAAGGAGATTAGCATACATAGGGGCAAAGGCAGCCCCCATGGCTGTCTCCTGTAGTTGATGGTAAATGGTATTATTAAACTCAAAATAGTTAGGAGTTAAAGAAAAATGAATAAGCTCTACTATATATTCAGTGGCTGGAGAGGCCCCCAGGAAGAACCTAATGGCTTCTGTGCCAAACTGATGTCTAATGTTGGTATAAAGGCTCTTCACATCAATGGTAACCCAAAACATATTCTTATTCCAGGTGGTCCTCCTTATTTTTTCTAAAAAATCAAATACATCTGTAACATAAGATGGTAGCTTACTAACATATGGTAAAAGAAAATTATGTAAAAAAATTCCTAAATTATGTAAAAAATACTTGCAACCAGAGACTATCGGTCTACCCGGAGGTTTTCTAAGATTTTTATGTATTTTGGGTAGACAATAAAAAAAAGCCATAGAACAACCATCTATTTTAAATTTATTTTTAGCATCTGCAGGGCAAAAATATCCTAATCTAACACCCTTATTGATAAGTTCTATATATTCCATCATTGAAGCCACATACAAATTAATATATACTATTTCATAAGTCCTAGTGTCATTAAAATGTTCCATACACATGCTCAAATAATAAGTAAAATCCATAACAACTAATTTGTTGCCCTTGTCTGATGGTTTAAAGACAATTTCACTCTTTTTACTTAATGCCAATAGGGCCTGCCATTCTACGAACTGCATATTATACTCAATATTCTGTTTGTTCCGCATAAAATCCTTATATGAAACTTCTGTAAAATGATTTATCAAGTTAATACAATTACAAACATCAGTATTAAGATTATTAGGGGTAAAATGATTGGTAGAAGGAACATTACTAGTGTCAAACTTACAATAAGCATTCACTATTTCATCTGAAACACAAGAATAAAAACTATCAGATGAAATACTATTATTATCATCACACAAGGCAGAATCTGACTGCTCATTCATTTGTTTAAAAAAATGTTTCAAATGCAGCTTTCTACCAAATGTATAAACGTCTTTTTGTATATCATGTAATCTTGTTACCACAGTAGGGATAAATTTTAATCCCTTATTTAGCACAGACATTTCCACATCACTAAACAAATAACCTCCTTCTCTGACATATCTCTCTACATAGCTACACGTCATGCTTCTTTTACATATTACTGCATCATTACTCTTCCTGTTTTATCAACTTGAAACTAACCATACATCATTTAATCTTATATGTCTCCCAGTATGTGCTCCACCCCTAATTATTGAAATCAACTCACTTCACCACTGATTGCTTCTACTATATACAAAGACTCGCACATGCTTTACTTCAAATTCAAATTACTAAACCCTCACACCTACCTCACCAAAATAAAATTAACTGCTACGGTTAATTCAAAACAAGCTCACCAAACATATTCATTTTTCTCTTTCTTAATGATGTTTGGGGATATTCATCCCAGCCCTACCACTTCCTCCCATCATGACTCACCTGTAGCTTCTAAAACACATCCAAAGGCCAACCCCCTCTTTTACTCAGCCCACCCATTCCTTCTAAAACAGAGACTATATCACTATCACCGCAATGATCAAAACCTAATCCACCTAACTCAAACTTACCAAAACAGCTTAAATTAATTACCTTAACTACTCATAGCATCTATAATAAAATTTCAGAACTCCATGCTTGCATGCCCCACAATACAACAGATATTCTTGCCATAAGTAAAACAAGGCTAATACCTTATATAATTGACTCTAACTCTGAAATATCACTCTATGGTTATAATAACATCAGGGCTGATAGAAGTCCAAAAATGGTGGTGGAGTAGCTATACTATACCCTGAATATCTTGAAACTCCTACCCTACAATAAATCTATTCTCAAATTCCACAACACTGAATTCCTCATCTCCCATCTTAAACTAATAACCATATGCAACTATGTATTCTAGTGGGTCCATGTCAGATGGATGAAAGCTCAGTTAAATGAAGACCACATCAACGAGACGACTTCGCCAACAGGATGGATACCCGACAACAGTAAGTCAATGTAGTACGGAAAGGAATACATTTCTATTTTTATAATACACTCAAAAACCACATTAAAACATGTATAGCAAGGGGGCAAGCCCCCCTGCACCCCCCACACCCCCCCTACTTAAATATACCAACTTTGGGATAGCACTACAGTGAGGGAATGGGACTAACTCCCAATCCGCACTACTTACCATTGTTGGGAATCCGTCCTGTTGCCAAAGTCATCTCGTTGATGTGATCTTCCTTTACCTGAGCTTTCTTCTATCTGACACAGACCCATTCTAGTATGCTATATTCTCCCAGGTAATAATGCTGCAATACTAAAAAAATCCTAAACGGGTTCTCACATGCAATTTCTAATGAAAAAATATTCCTAGGTGACATTAATTACGATTGGAAGATTATCTCCATGAAATATCCATCAGCTAGCCTAAATCTACTTGGATTGACTCATCTCATTTCCTCCCCTGCACATTATAACTATCCCAAACACAGTGTAACAATTCTCAACTGGATATTGATGCCTGATTCCGCTAAGTATGTCTCCAGTGGCACCCTTTTTGATTCCCTCACTGATCACCACCCTGAATATGCAAACAGATTCATTACCTATCATGTCAAACAACACTTACTCAGAACTTCCCATAACCTCACTAATTTTAACCCTGATACATTTAACAGAATTTTAAGCTCCTTTAACTGACTTATCCTGAAAAATACTCCACTTGACAAAGCTGTACACAAATTTAACTCATTTTTCCTGAAAACCCTCAATAGTCTGGCTCCAACTAGAGCAAAAAGAATACAGAATAACCATACTCCTTGGTTATCTGGTCAAAGCAGGCACATAATGTATGAAGGAGATAGAGCCTGGAAGAAATGGTTAAAATATAGATCGCCCCAGAACCTGCAACACTTTAATGATGTAAATAACTGCAATAAAAGACAGATTATTCACAGTCAAGAAAATGTACTTCAGTAACCCCTTTCATAATCAGTCTTACAACCCTAAATATTTCTGTACTTCTATTAATAATATACTCCACCTTGGAACATCCCACACTCCTAAACCTGCTCCAAAATAACACTCCATCTGAAATACCCATTCAATTCAAAAAGCATTAAAGGCCTTACTAATGATTTTCCTCTCAGCGAACCTGACATGCCCTTTCCTCAGACAACAAAGACCCCCTCTTTCACCCTAAAACCTATCCCGACCTACTCCGTCAAATAGCTACTTCTTAAAAATGATACACTGTTCTCCTTTAGAAGGTAATCCCCCAGCAAAATACCTCAAGCTGGCTGCCATATCCATAGGCTATACTGTATTACTTATAATCAACAGATCTATCAAGGAATCATAAGTTCCTTCTCTATAGAAAAAATCTTCGCCATCCCACTTCATAAAGGAGGAACCTTATCTGATATAACCAGTTTCAGAGCTATTCCCATATTATCCCCTTTGACAAAAATTCTTGAGAAGTGCATTCACAAGCAAACATACTCTTCATGAAAAGTTCCTGCACCCCACACTGCATGGTTTTAGACCTGCCCATATCACTACTGCAGCCTTATTAACTTTCACAGATACTACTAACAAAGCCAGAGACATAGGCAAAGGTGTTTCCTCTGTATTTTTTGATCTCTCTAATACTTTTGATCAAATCTGTCACCAAAAACTCCTCTACCGACTGTCTTCCCTCAGGCTATCACAACCTACACTGCTATGATATAACAACTGTTTGACTGATAGGTGCCAGACTGTTAAATGGCTCTTCATTTTTTCTCCCTTCCTTCCTTCCTGTCAGTACTAGTGTGCCACAGGGCTCCATTCACAGCCCCGTACTCTTTAATATATTCACTAACAAATTATATAAATCCTCTCAGCAAGCTTCCCTCATACAATATACTGTTGGTTTGACCCTAATATGCATTTCCAACAACCTCATACATTTTAAGAGAATTACTCAAGAAGCCTTTAACTCTGTTTTAAACTTGGCTACAGGATAATAACCTGCTACCAAATCCCCCCAAAACTAAATTACTTCCCTTTTTTCCAAAATCCATTTTCCATGAAAAAGCAACTTTAAGATTTCTTCCTTAAATAATACCATGCTTGAAGTTACCGCACATTAAAAAAAAATATTTAGCATGACAATCAATTGCAATCTTAAATTCGATTTACATATCCACAACAGCATCAAGGAAACACATCCAAAACTAAGCACCTTACACAGAAAAAAGAAATTATTTACAGACTCTGCCAAAGTAACTTTAGCTACCACCTTCCTCTCTCCTATATGGATCCCCTATCATGACCAACCTACAAGCTTCATTTAGTTCTAAACTAGAGCAGTGATATAATAAAGTTGCCAGATTTGTTGACAACAAACCTTGCTGGACCCACCACTGTTTAGCACTAAAATCACTTAACTGGCTTGAGCTTCTTCACCACCTATCTTATACTCAGATCACTATAACCCATAAAGTCAACCATACCCCATCTGCCTGCCCAACAATTAGATCCCTACTCCAATACTATCTTTCAAATTGTCCCATTTGGTTAATAATAAACAATTGCTTACCATCTACAAACCACAAAGGGCCGCAGGGGTCAGTCTCTATTTCAATAATGTAGCTAGAACTTGGAATAAAATTCCTATATCACTCAGGTCTATCACACACACACGCACACACACACACACCCACACACACACACACACACACACACACACACACACACACACACACCTTCATCTTTTCAAACATTTACTAAAAGACTTCCTCTCTCTCATCTGGGTCTAATAGCTCTCTAACACCCTTCATCACATTTGTTATACCTCCCTTTAAACCAATAAATCACTTAGCCTGTTTATCCTCTTCTAATACCTCACTGTATTGTACTTGTTAAGCTATTATATCTACTTCTAATTAGCACAACCAAAATGTTTAATGTAGCAATACAATAACTATTCCATCACTACTTCTCTGTTAACAATCAAACGTGCTTATCTCCTCTAATACCTATCTCTATTGCCTTAAATTAATCCTACATATTTTCTACACCACTCTTCTGTCTCTAAAGTCTCAGTACAAGACTTGTAAATTTAATGTTTATGAATATCAATACAAATTTTATTATACTGACTATGATGCTATGTATTCACTGAAACTGCATTAGAAAATGTGTTTTTGTTAATGCTAATTGCATTAAATATGATACCTTGGATGATTTCTCCCAGGCCTCCACTGAAACAAGGCAACTGTGCCC
This sequence comes from Protopterus annectens, assembly GCF_019279795.1. Classification (NCBI taxonomy): domain Eukaryota; kingdom Metazoa; phylum Chordata; order Ceratodontiformes; family Protopteridae; genus Protopterus; species Protopterus annectens. The sequence continues at coordinate 866,987,850 of NC_056745.1, read as the reverse complement.
AGTAAACAAATGGCAATAAATAAATAAAAATAAATGATATTCTCTTTTGCTTTCTTCATAAGAAATTATATAAATTATGCATATAGCTGGTCATCTTAGAAATATAGATGCAGATTACATGATTGTTGCCTTAATGTAAAAGATATTTTTTTCAAATAATATAATTAAACAAATGCCTTTTATTATTCTATTCCATTATATTTGAACACATGCCAAACAACAGAGACAGAGAAGGGTAAACAGTCAAATGTCGTATTAATGCTTATTACTATTATCACTTCCAGATGGCCTTATGCTGTAAAAAATACAGCTGTATGATTCAATGAAAGGAAAATGATAGTTATTGAAATGCTACGTTAAACGTTTTGACTCAAAAGCATGATTATACCTTTTATTATCTTATGAATTAAATTGACACATTTCAGAATAACATGATTCTAAGTTCTGGAAATATCTCACCAACATTTGATAAAGTAGAGTTGTATAAGTTCTATGTATCCTTAACAGTAGATGTTTGAATTTATATGGGTAGTGTCCTGCCAAGAACACAGTATTTGGTCAGCTTGCTGAATCTCTGACTCTCTTTCCTCTCTCTAAGTCTGACTGCTAATAGGCTGCAACCTCTTTGATTTCAGCAACCAGAGTGGGGCAAATCTTCAAGATTTTTCTGCACCTAGAAAGGAAAGAAGATTCATCCTGAGCCAACTAACAACAATCAATGATCACCATAAAAATCATCCAAACAGCAACAACTATAACAAAGGAGGTTGGGCCCACCTCATCTATCTAGAAAGGGAGGTCGGTGGTGGGTGTGCTTACTGCCACAGTGTAAAATTTTGAACATATACTGTCATGGGTAAGTTGACTTACACAACTGTATTATGTGCTTCATTCCCACTGCTACAGTAGACTATGAATAGTTTCCCAGAGCTTACTCTACCTGCGATGAGAAAGTAGAAGCGTCCAGGAGTCCCTGGAGAAGAGTACTAGCAAAGCCTGTCCTGAACCTAGAGAAGAAATACAGTTTTTAGTGCATTGTAAAGTTATTACTAGAAGACAGAGTTGATGCCTGTAGAATACATCTAGAACCCACCTCTTTTCATATGTCATTGAAGAAGACAAGGCCCTGGTAGAATGTACCTTAACTTTGTCCTGAATAGTTATGCCACAGTGGGAATAGCAAGAAACAATAGCAGAGGACAACCATCTGGACGTAACCCATTGATGGAAGCATACAACAAGCCATCATCAAGTAGCTCACACAAATACTGGAGAACCAGAGTTGCTACTTCTCTTTCAGGATCCCTGTGATTGTAAGGCACCAACTGGAAAACCTCATCCATTTGCCAAAATAAGACTTTCTAGTAGCAAGGTTTCTTGCTTCCTATAATACTAGCTGCACATCCTCATGAAGAAGATGCCTAAAACATATTCAAATTGAATCATCTAGGCTGTCACATGTAGTTGATTGATGTTGGGGTGTATCATATCCCCTTGTACTGAGTGAATAGATCCAGTCTGTGAGGTGGCTAATTCCATAAGAAAGTATAACTAATTTTTTTCTGGGCCAAAAGGGAGTCATCACATTGATTTTTTTTAATTCTTTCTGAATCTTTTTGGAAATCATTGGAAAGGTTAGAAAAGCATACATAAACATTCCTGATCAAAGGAATGACAGCGCTTTTATTCTCCATGCTTAGCTGCAAGGATATATCAAATAGGATTTTTCTAGTTGTTTTCTTTGCGGAGCGATGCACATATCTACATGAGGTGATCTCCACATCTGCATTAAGTCCTGGAACATGCATTCTGCTCATGAGGGTCTGTCCAGGATCTGCTGAGTCTGTTTGCCACAATATTTTGCTCTGATGGAATGTAGGAGGCCTTAAGAGACAGACAATGCTAAACAGCCAACTTTCAAGCCACCAACTGTTAGTCTTGTATCCATTTGTTTGTTGAGATAGCACATTAATGTGGTTTTTGTCTGTAACCAGCAGTAAAGGCTCTGGAACCCATAGATAGTGTGGAGATTTCAAATGATGAATCACCACTAGCATTTCCTTGATGTTGATGTGCTTTGGTTGTCTAAAGGGTCCCAAAGACTTTGCACTTTTACTCCCTTGGAAATTGTGGTCTATATTATATTATTGCATGCTTACAAAATTGAATGATAATTAATCAACCCCATGTAAGCGAAAGCTTACAACATCGAAACTTCAGAACAGCAATTTTTTTCCCAAGGGAAAAAAATCGCTGTTCCAAAATAAAAAAAAAAAACTGTAAAACATTACATAATGTGGGCCCCCCCCCACACTTAAATATATCAACTCCGAGATTGCAGAACAGTGCCAAAAACTGCAAAGTAACAAAAGCAGCCAAGCAAATTCTTTCCCAGGGAAAGAATTCGCTGAAAAGCCACTTTGCTATTTTGCCTTTTCATTCTTTTACGTTCGATCAAGACACATTAAAAAAATGCGTCTGCGATCATGCAATAGGAACCTAGAAATTGCAATCCAAGCATAATCTGAAGATTTTGTCTGGACAGATTGAACTGTGGTTGGAAGAGAGAACAGGAGTCATGAACATAGAGCCATTTGATCCCTCCACTACTGCACTTTGCACCATAAACCCCCAGCAATGGAATCTGAAAGTCCAAGGGATGTAGGGCTGGGTCCAAGAATGTTTAGATACCATTGTTTTTTTTTTCTCATGTGTAATCTGGCAGGTACTATCATAAGGATCATAGATGCCACAAGGCATACAATTCTGAGACATTCTCTTGCAGGAGCCTGAACCTGGTGAGAAAAAAATTCTGAAAGATCTACAGGTACATTATTGTTGTTTTTCTTTTGGAAGGAACGTCTTTTGCTTGGGTGTAACTACCAGAAACCCCAAATAGACAATTTCTTTAAAGGGATTTGAGACAAGACTTTTGCAGGTGTAGCCCCACTGTATTTCACTGTATGGTTATCAGACTGCAGTTTTCCAATGCACCACAAGGTGGAGCTCCATTGCTTTTGATATAAAAGAGAGAAACAAAAGTGAAAGGGAGAGACTGAAACAAAGGGTGAAGGAATAAGGAGCCTTGCATTAAAATCGGATTTTTCTAGTGTCTGAGACAGGGAAGTGAAGTTGCAGATCAAGTCTGTCCTCCTCTGAAAACCTGGTTGATGGTGATCTGTGGAATGAGGAGAGAAGTCTGGAACCAGTCGTCCAAACCTACATCTGAACAGCAAGGAATACTGTTGGGCCTATTATAAAGAAGTCATACTCGATTACCAGATGGCTGTTGGGTGATCTCTACACTTCTCATCAGGGGAACTGCGGTGCTTGACATCCAGAATATTATCAACAGAGTAGTGAGAGGCTTTGGCCGGCATTTTATACTTTCATTGTGCTATAGCTTCGACTGGGATTGTTTGCCTAGTTTTTTTTTCCCTTTTTCCTTTTCTGAACTGAAACTGTTTAGCTTTATCTCAAAATAGTACTGGCTGTCATTCTGTGGATCTCATGTTACTCGCCCCTCACTGTGGCTTTCCCCTTAAATGCTTAGCGGATTACAAATACCCAGGCTTTTCATATGAGCTCCAACTTTGGGCCCCATTAAGCCTGTAAGTAGTCACTGGCCAGTGAACAGGGTATAACAGAGTGTTTTTAAAGTTTGGTCTGATTAGAACTGATCAAGGTTATAGCTGCTGTTTATATTGCTGCATTGTAGAATCTTTACTGCTCAATGACATTGCATCTTTGCTCATATTTGAATGACAAGACCTCTCTTATTGAGTTCGGGGGGGTGATATCACTATATGTATACCTCATATTGGCTTATTGTTAAACTTTGTGCTGCTGAAATAATTTGTTTGCTACTGTGCAGTTGCCTGTTAAGACTAAAGTTTCCATCTAGAATAAAATCTGTTATTACTTGCAACCTTGGTGTGTTGGGTGTAAATAGGAATGTCACCAGAGTCAGGTAGGAAGGAATTCATACACTATTCAGCTACACCAGTGGGTGCGCTACATTTGGGGGCTTGTCTGGGATTGCCTGTACTGCCTAGAACTCTGCCCTATTCCCCTGAACTTGTGTGAAGCAACATCAGCAGCAAGATGAACCCAGAAGTAGCCATTAAGTGGTGCAAACAGCACAATGCTCAGTCAGAGCACTGCTTAGTTCTGATGTTGCCAGGGGTCACATTGACTGACATGCAAATACATCAAATCACAGAATCCTTACCAGTTGTAGGCTGTGGATTCATATTAGACAGCACCATGGACACTACAGAACAGAGCACATTGGCCCTATTAGAATGGAAAAGTCCTCTAGTATATGACCATATACCTTCGAGTGTATCAGTTTCAGGTGAGAATGCAGTCCATGTGGTAATCTCTGAGAAGTGCACTGCCCCAGCAACACAGCAAATACCTGCAGAAGCTATCCAAGTAAGTCAGAACCTTACACCAGAAACTGAAGCCTCACTGCCCACAAATACTATAGGGCCTGAAGTGTTGAATGCTTTGGGAAGTCTTGTAGAAAAATTCTTAAATCCTACACAGCCATTCACTGGGTTTAGGTACCACAAATTATGTTTCGTCTCTGGCAAACAACCCACACCTCAGGGAGAGGAAGATTTTGAATCTTGGATAGATCAGGCTTCACAAGCCCTAGAGGAGTGGGATAAGCCAGAAACTCAGAAGAAGCAGCAGATAGCTGAAAGTTTAAAGGGATTCGCTGCAGATAGCATATGCAACCTAAGGATGAGTAAGCAAGATTTCACAGTTCCTACTGGATTTTGTTTTCACTGTGGAGATGCAGGGCATATAAAGCGACAGTGTCTAAATACCGAAAACTTGAAAAAAGTGAACTATTGATGGTAAGTATGATGCAGGGAAACTTCAAAGGACTTCTGTGAAGGAGCCAGCTGATTGCCCAGTTACAAAGAGCTCCATGAAATCTAACATCAAGAGAAGTCTCCCTGGATCTCATTTCCTAACCACTCCTTGCAATAGGGGAGAGACTCTACCTACTGTGCACACTTCTGGCTCATCTGAGGTGGACAACAAAATTGGAAAGCCATCTCAGCAAAAGTCTTAGCATCCAAAACCACAAAGGATTACTAAGAAAGAGTTCCATCCTTTAAAATGGCAAAGCCAACTGACTGTACCTCAACAACATGCTGACTGCCATACAGCTGAACAACACCAGAAACAGAACGTACCCAATGACCTTGTGGGGCCATCCCCTATCATGCCAGTGAAGATAGAAGGGGTGTACAGGAAAGCAATGTTGGATACTGGTGTACAAATCAGCATTCTGTTCAGAGAATTCTACCAGAAATACTTACAGCATTTGCCACTTTGAAAGTTAGAAGAATTGGAGATCTGGGGGCTAAGTGACACAAAGTTCCCTTATGATGGTTATGTCTCACTCAAGTTAGAAATTTCCACCTCATTTGTTGGGTCAACAGAGGTTTTTGAAACTCCTGGCCTAAAGGAAAGGATTCATCATCTATTTTAGTGGGGAGAAATACTGACCTCATCAGAAAAATGATGACACCTCAGTTGACCAAGGAACATCCAATACTACATCCTCACCTGAGGCCAGCCTTTTGTGCCCTTCAGAAGGAGAAGGCTAGTAAGAAATATGAAATTAGTCATGTATGGACCCTTTCTGGTTAAGAACATATAATTTGTCTAGGTCAGGTCACCTGCTTGAGGGCCAACATGATAATGTGTGGACAAACGCTTCTTCTCATCTCATGATGAAAATGGATCCAGAAATAGACTTGCCACCGGGTCTAGAATTAGTCCCAGAAGTCTGGCCTGCTGACAAGTTGAAGCATCCTTCTGATACTTTGCCTGTTGGGTTGAAGAATAAAGGAAGTACCCCTATTTTCCTGTGCTCACAAGGGCATTTATGAAATGTTTATCCTGCCACTCCCTTACCTGCTTCTGTTTTGACAAAAAATGAGAGCAGTGTCAATGAGTTGAAGCTGGAAGATATTGATCTAGGAGGTGGTCTTTTGTCCTCTGAGTGGGTAACCAGAGCTAAAGAGCTGTTGATGAAGAAGAAAAATAGTTTTTCTACAAGTGAGCTGGATGTGGATTGTGCTTCAAGTGCAAAACACCGAATAAGATTAAAAGATACTGGCCTTTCAGGGAATTCCCCAGAAGGGTAGCTACAGGAGATCTGGAGGACTTTAGAAAACATCTGGAAGAACTTAAAGCCGTGTGGATAATTTGAGAGTCAAAAAGTCCATATGCCACTCCCATTATCATTGTCAGGAAGAAGAATGGGTCAATTCACATGTGTGTTGACTATCTTACTCTGAATCAGTGAACCATTCCAGACCAGTACACAACACTCTGTATTGAAGATGCTCTAAATTGCCTGGTGGGCAGTACGTGATTCAGTGTGCTAGACTTAAGGAATGGATATTATCAAATCCCTATGCAGCCAGAAGATAAAGAGAAGACTGCCTTCATCACTCCTTTGGAATTTTTCAAGTTTGATCGCCTACCTCAAGGGTTATCGAATGCACCGGTAACTTTCTAGAGAATCATGGAAATAACAGTTGGAGATATGCATCTCCTGGAAGCCATAGTCTACCTTGATGACATCATTGTCTTTGGGACACCCTAGATGAGCATGAAGAAAGACTGATGAAAGTATTGGACAGAACTGAGAAGGAAGGACTAAAGTTGTCGCTGGACAAATTCTACTGGCCATGCATGAAACAAAATGTTAAAGATTATTGTCGTACATGTCTTCACTGCATTCAGAGAAATACTTTGCCCATCAGAGCTGTCTCATTGGGTCAAATGGAAAGTAGTGGACCCATGGAACTGGTCTGTATAGATTTCCTTTGCTCTGAACCAGTAAAAAGCAGGATCAGTAATGTGCTGGTTGTGACAGACCGCTATACCAGATATGCTCAAGCATTTCCATCTCATGATCAGAAAGCTATTATAGTGGCACAACTACTAGTTGAGAAGTTCTTTGTACACTACAGCCTGCCAAAAAGGATACACTCTGATCAAGGGTATGACTTTGAGAGCAAGCTTGTCCACAAGCTACTCACTCTGATGGGAATTCAGAAAAGTCTTACCACTCCCTATCATCCTCAAGGGGATCCTCAGCCTGAGCATTTCAACAGAACTTTACTAGACATGTTGGGAACACTATCTGCTGAGAAGAAGAGTCAATGGAGTAGACATGTAGCCACAGTGGTGCATGCATACAGCAGTACTAAGATTGATGCTACAGGATTCTTGCCTTGCTTCATCATGTTTGGAAGAGAAGCTCGTCTTCCTGTTGATTTAACCTTTGCAGTCACAGCTGATGATACGCCAGTGCGATCTCATGGCAGTTATGAGGAGAGACTCAAGAAGAACCTCAGACAGGCCGATGAGCTAGCTGAACAATCAACAGGACAACAACATCAGTGAAACAAGGCTCACTATGACAGGAAAGTGAATATACATGACTTGCAACTAGAGGACAGAGTTCTTTTGAGAAACTTGGGCCTGCAAGGAAAGCATAAACTAGCTGACCATTGGGGATCTGAGATCTGCATAGTCTGTTCTCAGCTACCTAGCATTCCTGTCTATCAAGTCTGCCCTGAGGGGAAAGAAGGACCCATCAAAACCTGGCACCACAACAACTTAATACCTTTGGCAGAATCATTGAGACTCATGAATCCGGAACCCAGAATGGTTCAGCAAAAACCTAACTCAAGGCAATCCAGAAGACTAAAGTGGAGAGGAAATATCCTCCCAATATTCAAGAGCCTATGATTCCTCCTGCTGAAGGAGAGGAGGACAGTGATGATGACTAAGGGGTCAGTGAACTTATTTATGATGATGTTTGAGTCCCCATGGACTGCAATCTCAATGTAAATGCACCTGAATACATCCCTTGTAACTTTGAACAGTCCAGCCCCAACAATAGACTGAGTGATGTTTCTGTGCCTCCTGCAGAACCTGATGCTGATAGAGGTCCTGCTATGCAAACTTCGGAAAATGGTGCTGAAGACAGTTGTACAGTTATGGAGAAAAAAAGTGAAGCTATACAAGAGGAAATCTTAGAAGTAGACAATATGCCTACTGAAGAACTGGACATTGAGTGTGATGTGAGTTACCAACCCTCAGAGCAGAATTCCCCAGTCATCTCTTTTAAACCAAAGCCTCAGAGACTGATCTGGCCCCTGCAGAGGTTTACATATGACAGTTTGGTATATAGTGCACAGGGGCCTGTGACCACTGCTCATCAGAGTCTACACCCATGATCTCTATGCCTTCTGCTCAATTGGTGACACCCCGACCCAAGTTAAGCAAATGTTGTTCACCCTTGGTGGGATGTACCTTTTGAATGCAGAAATACTGTTCAGTTGATGGTGCATTAGTGTTTGTATATATGTTGCTGCTAATCTACCTTTGACTTGGGAGGACACAAGTTTTCAAGCGGGGCGAGAGTGTAGCCCCACTGTATTTCACGGTATGGTTACCAGACTGCAGTTTTCTGATACACCACAAGGTAGAACTCCTTTTCATTTGATATAAAAGAGAGAAACAAAAGTGAACCTGTCTACCACATAAGGAGAGGTTCTGGCCCAGAAATTGTAGTTATTGGCCGTTTGGGCAATCTCTTCCATCTCACTCAACTTTCTGATTTGAAAGCCTACATTTGCACTTGTTTTTGTCCTGTAACTCGTCTAGTGCAGATACAGGTTCTTAGTTTTAGCACTTAAATTTCCTTATTCGTGCTCAGCACTTATTCAGAACTTGTAAGCACTAAATAAGCCACTAATTACTATAGCACTCAACCTTCCTCATTACCTAGAGGGAAAACAGTTTTTGTACTTACGTTTCTCACTTGCTTAGAGAAAAACAGCTCTTGTACTCACTTTCCTCACTTATCTAGAGGAAAATATTTTTTAATTCAAGCATGTCCAAGGGTCAGCTCCCACTGTTCTCTCCTGTCTATCTGATGAAGCTGGGCATCTTGAGGCAATGAAGAAATTGCCTCATGTACACAGACAACCCTCTCCTCCTACCACCCAACACTACAACCTGTGAGAGATGCACTTATCCAGCCAAATTGGAGGTAAAGCTCTCTCCAACCAAGACTGAACTTGACAGTCATGGGTAGAAGGTAAACATGTGCACCACACCACACTCATCACATAGTCTCACTAAAGCTACACCACCAAAATCCACAAATAGTAACACAAAAACATTTGTGGAGGCTCTCAATAATACTCTGTCTAAGCAACAGAATCCTCCAAAGCAGAACCGCAAGCAATCTCCATCCCCCAACACAACCCAAATGACACATAGCCCACAGACTCAGTGTGCTACTCAACCACAGCCAATAAGGTAAAACAACGTACCCAACACACTAGTCATAGGTGACACTATAGTCAGGCACACTGATGTCCAACTCACTAGACTAAACAAGGAGAAGGTTACTGTCAGCTGCCTGTCAGGTGCCAGGATCTGCCACATAACCCATGCACTCAGGTCACTCCACAACAAGTAAAAATATGACTCCGTTATTGTCCATGTTGGTGTGAATGACCTGAGATGTACCTCCCTGGACTACATGAAATGAGACATGGAAAAACTCTCTGATCTTGTAGCCCAGACAGGTATGACCCTAGCCCTGAGTAGCATTCTGCCATTGCCCAGAATGATGCCGCAGTACAAGGACAAAATGATTGACTTCAACAATTGGCTAAGCTTCTGGTGTCATTCTAAGGGGATCCAGTATCTTGTCTGCTTGGGATGACATGGTCGACAGACCACGATGCTTTGCCACAGATGGCCTGCACCTGTTGCCCCTGGGATTACGGATACTGGCTAAGGCTCTTGCTGCCACTATAGTGCCTTTTGTAGGCAAGGTTCAGATGACAAATTCACCACCATAGCAGGAACAGACAAGCAAAAACTGAGGGTTATGCTACTCAATGCTAGAAGTCTAAATCTCAAAATGCACTCACTCGAGGCACTCCTTAAAATGGAGAACATCGATATCTGTGCAGTGACTGAGACCTGGTTCAAGGTTCCAGAGAGCACCCCTGCACTACCAGGCTATAACTCATACCACACTTTTTGGCCATGTAACCTGGACCGAAACACCAAAGGCAGAGGTGTGTCCATATTCATTAAGGATATCCACACCTCCAGGCTAGTTGCTCAGCATAATGCATCCGAGGTTATCCAAGTGCAACTAACTCTGGGCAAAACTGCAATCCAAATTGTAGTTGCTACAGATACCCCACCATACCCCAGGATTCCCACTCCTCTTTTCTTGATGTACTGGAAAATATTAGGGTTCAACCAAACACCCTAATAATGGATGACTTCAACTACCCCACCATTAACTGGGAAAAATACTCATGTACCAACTCCTTAGCTCAATGCTTTCTGGAATTCATAAACTCCAATGCCCTGGATCGGCTTATCCACACCCTCACTAGGGGTAACAATATCCTAGACCTAGTCATTACCAACATGAGTGACCGGTGTTCCACACCTGAAGTCAACTCCTCGTTGGTCCGATCCGACCATAAGCTAATCACCCTTGATATCCACATCCCGCCTCCACGCCCATTAAGGAAACCATGGTAAAATATTTCTCCAAAGCCAACTTCATGCTTCTTAAGACTGAAGTGGTGAACTTCATGACACCCATGCAGATGGACAATGCAGTTACGACTGCTGAATCCTACACAAATGCACTCTACAAGCACTTACACGAGTGTATGGATCGTGCTATCCCAAACAGAACCAAGACGCTATCCTCCAAAAAAAGGAAGCCAATCTGGTGGTCCCCTGCCATAAAAAACTGTACAACAGAAGGAAGAAACTGTTGCAAAAGGGAGTAAAATCCCATGAGTGAAGGAGCTCCCTGGTCAGCCTCAGTAAGAAGCTGAGTTCCCTTATAAGATCCTCCAAAGCTAGCTACAAAAACAAAATTGCCACTAATTCTAAGGACAACCACAAAGCATTCTATAGCTTTGTCAAGAATCTTGATGGCAATACCCAGATCTACTCTGAGTTATAGCACAACAGCACGAAAATTACAGAACCAACTGATATTGCCAACATCCTGGCAGATAGGTTCAGTGCTAACTTTACTCCTCCCATCCCCTACAGGGCCCATATCTATACAGGAAGAATGCAGAGTCCCTGTAATCACAACTGCACAGGTAAAAGCTGCACTCTCTAAAGCCAAAAGCACAGCATCCATGGGACTGGACAACATCCCAGGCTGCATTTTACATGAACTTCAGAATGAACTGGCTCCCCACTTAAGCACCATGTTCAATAATAGCCTCGCATCAGGCTTTGTGCCCACTGAATTGCTCACAGCAACAGTTATCCCACTCCACAAAGGCTGAGCCACCACTGACCCCAGGAACTATCGACCTATTAGCCTGACGAGCCTGGTCTGCAAGGCCATGGAACTCATTAACAAAGACATTGGTAACCTCCAAACTTTGGATCCCACCCAGTTTGGGTTTGTGAAAGACAGATCATGCCTCCTGAACCTAATCGACTTCTTTGAGGCAGTCACCAAAGCCGTAGATGAGAGTAAGGTGGTTCACACAGCCTATCTTGACCTCCCCAAGGCTTTCAACACCATCCCCCATTCTGGAATTATAGCTAAACTCACTAAACTAGGAATAAATCCCTACGTCACAAGATGGGTTGCCAACTGCCTCACTGACAGAACCCACAATGTAAAAGTTGCAGACTCCAAATCTGACCTCAAAGCAGTGACAAGTGGAGTACCACAGGGTTCCATCCTTGGACCTCTCCTGTTGGTATCTACTTCTCTGAAGTACAGGCTAACACAGAAGGCCTCTGGCTAATGAAGTTCACAGATGACTTCAAACTAGGAGCCATAGTCAAGTCCCCAAATGATGTGGACATCCTACATAAGGGCCTCGCTGAGACAGATGTCTGGTGTCAGAGCCATGGCCTCAAGCTCAGTGCCAAAAAGTGCAGTGTCATCCCCTTTGGTAAAACTCTGTTCCCATGAACTACCACATAGGCAGCAATCTACTTAACACTGAATGTGTGATAAGAGACCTTGGGACCGAGGTGGACAGTAGTCTCTCCTTTGATAGTCACATCACCACAGTAGTCTCGAAGTCCTTCTATGTGGCATACCTCATCATAAAAGAGTTCTCATCCAGGAAAAAAGAGGTCATTGTTCCTCTATACTCAACACTCATTTGACCCATTAAAGAGTACAACGCCACTTTTGGAATGTACCTCACAAGACATCTGCAGCAGCTGGAAAGGACACAGAAGTACCTCACAAAGAGGATTACTGAACCCAAACAAATGCCCTACACTGACCGTCTCAAAAAACTCCAGCTTTACTCCATAGCATATCGCCTACTCCGAGGTGATCTCTGCCTAACATATAAAGCTATGTCAAACCCAGAGCTGCTGGACATGCTACACCTAAAGAAATCTCAATCCCTCTGAGCTACACACTCTAGGGACCTAAACCTTGTCATCACAATAAACAGGACATGCTGGAGTGATAGATTCCTGTCCAGAGACTTCCCGTACTCTGGAACAGGTTAACCATCTATGTCAAGCAATGTTCTTCATTAGCACTCTTCAAGAAAAATCTTGATGAGTGGATTGGAAATAGGAAATACACCCCAGGTATCACTTCTGTGTCTCTGCTCGACAGTGGCACAGGAAAATAACTTTCTTTGGTGGCATAAGCCAGGGAACCTTGTTGGCTAGGCTTACATAGGCCCTTGGGCCGAAAGCCTAGTACCTACCTATGAACCTATGAACCTATAAAAGGGAGAGACTGAAACAGAGGGTGAAGGAATAAGGGGCCTTGAATTAAAATTAGATTTTTCTAGTGTTTAGGACAGGGAAGTGAAGTTTCAGATTGTGTCTGTCCTCCTCTGAAAATCTGGTTGATTGTGATCTGTGGAATGAGGAGAGTAGTCTGGAACCAGTAGTCCCACGCCTGCATCTGATCAGCAAGGATAGTAATACTGTTGGGCATATTATAAACAAGCCATATTCAATTACTAGATGGTTGTTGGGTGATCTCTACACTTCTCATCAGGAGAACTGCAGTGTCTGACATCCAGAATATTATCGATAGAGTGGTGACAGGCTTTGGCTGCCATTTTATACTTTCATTGTGCTATAGCTTTGACTGGGACTGTATGTCTAGGTTTTTTCACTTTTTCCTTTTCTGAACTGAAACTGTTTAGCTTTATTTCAAAATTGTACTGACTGGTCATTCTTTGGATCTAATGTTACTCACCCTCTGTGTGGATTTCCCCTTAAATGCTTTGTGGATTACAAATACCCAGGTTTTTCATATAAGCTCCATCTCTGGGCCCCATCATGCTGGCATTAAGACTGTAAGTAGTCACTGGCCAGTGAACAGGGTATAACAGAGTGTTTTCACAGTTTGGTCTGATTAGACCTGATCTGGTATTATAGCTGCTGTTAGTATTGCTGCATTATAGAATCTTTACTGCTCAATGACATTGCATATTTGCTCATATTTGAATGACAAGACCTCTTTTATTGAGTGTGTGACTTCACTGTATATACCTCACATTGCCTTATTGCTAAACTTTGTGTTGCTGAAATAATTTGTTTGCCACTGTGCTGTTGCCTGTTAAGACTAAAGTTTCCATCTAGAATAAAATCTGTTATTACTTGCAACCTTGGTGTGTTGGGTGTAAATAGGGGTGTCACCAGAGTCAAGTAGGAAGGAACCCGTACACTATTAAGCTACACCTTTGAGTGGCTACACAGGTTCAAGTGAAAAAACAGAAGTAACAGGAAGCTGGACACCTTTGTTAACAACTCCAAACTTCTGGGAGAAGACTCTGCAGAAATAAGCAAGTTATCCAAGTAAGAAAAAATGTGGATGTCCTGCAATCTGCATTGAGCCATCACTGGGTCTAGATACTACGTGAACATTTGAGGTACAGCAGAGAGCCTAAAGGATAATGCACAGTACAATAAATGTGATCCAGATACAGCAAACCTTAGACATTTCTTGAAACTGAGAACAAAGGGTATGAGATGGAAAGCAGCTTTGAGATCCAGTGTTACCATAAGACAATGGTCTGGAAACAGTGCAAGCACTGACTGTAGGGCCTACATCTTGTGGAACGCCCACATTAGGGTTGCGAAAAGACAGATCAATACGCACAGAAAACAGGATCACTAGCAATCAGGTCAGGAGGAAGAAAGAACCAGGACCAGAAGTATTATCCATGCTGTAGCCAGTGAAGAAACTTGATTATTGGTACAGTTTTTCAAGTAATGAACTACAAGGCAGCCTGAGAGCCCAGATCAAAGGCAGATAAGGTCAGCTTTTATAGAGCAAAACTGTAATCCCAAGATGACGCAGTAAGTGTTCACTAGTAACCACCAAGTACTCTTTCCTTTCATTTCTCATACTAGTAAACATAAGCAGCACACTGAAAATGGGTTGACACACCTTAAACTTTTAGACAGAAATATCCCAGAACATTTATTACCAAAGAAAAAAGAAGACTTTCTAATTCTGTTAAAAACAGTAAAAGACAGGAAAACACACATCCTGACTATAAAAGCACAGCCCAAGTACATAATTCATAATATCACAGTTTTCCACATAAAATTGAAAAATAAGCCAAGTAAACTGAGCAGAAGTGCTTATAATACTTGACAGAAGCTGGTATTCTTAATGTGGAATACCATGAACAGCTGTTTTTTTTTTTTTGTTTTGTTTTGTTTTTTTTCTGTATTAACGTAGATCAAAAATAATAGCATGAGTTTTCCAAAAAAATTTTTTTTTTAAATATTTATAGGGTGGCCATGGCGGTGAAGTGGTTAGCATTATCACCTCAAGCAACAGGTTCTCTGGTTCAATTCTTGGTTGGGGAGTCTTTTGTGTGGAGTCTGTATGTCCTCCCTGCAGTCGCGTTGGCTTCTTCTGGGTACTCTGGCTTCCTTTTCTCCCACATTCCAAAGACATGCAGTAGGTGGATTGGATAGTCTAAATTAGCTGTAGGTGTGAATGAGTGGTACAGATGAACTACCATGGTAGGCTAGCCACATGGTGGTGTAAACCTTGGTTTTAGCTGATTGTCACTGTTGAAGTGACACCCTGACCTCATGTGCAAAATGGGAAAAGGGATTGAGGATGGATGGATGGATGGATATTCAATAAAAAATATTTATGTGAGGAAGAGGTCCCCAAAAGGGTCTTATTTGTTAGGTGGGAAGCTACTGACTGACTGCTGTTCCTCTGGAGCCAGAGAGATGCTTCTCCTTCAGGCAGCAGAAAAAAACGAAAGATTTACGTTACTCTGGATGAGGATATGCTTCCATCCAAAAAGGGTGTAGACTTTCAGCAGCCTGAGTGAGTGAAAGGAAGGAGAGTTAGAGCTCTTGCAAGCTGGCAAGGTGCTGTGTTGTATAACACTACCCATAAGCTATTATAGTAGTGAGAGTGAAGAACATCTGTATGTTTACAAGTTATGTCAAAAGTTTGTCATTCACAAATAGTATTTAATTTACTCCTTTCATTTATACAGAGTTACGTGATATATATATATATATATATATATATATATATATATATATATATATATATATATATGTATATATATATATATATATATATATATATATATATATATATATATATATTTCTATCTATCTATCTATCTATCTATCTATCTATCTATCTATCTATCTATCTATCTATCTATCTATCTATCTATCTATCTATCTATCTAGCTATCTATATGACACTAAGTAGGATAAGGGAAATTGTCTTATACCCCACAATTGTGTGATGAGCTCAGAGTTGATATGCTTAAACTAGCAGGAGTATGGGGAGCAGCCCTCCAAATGGGCAGAACCAGGGGAACTTGTCCCCTGCTAAAAGAAAAGGAACATAGGACCCTAGAAATAATATTTGGTAAGAGATCGCAGGGACAATAAGGTGCCTATCCATGCACACCTTTAAGTAGACAAACTCAGAAGTTCTTGTCACCCTTGTCTAGCATGTAATATTATTTACCTCCCAACTTAAACAAGGTCATACATGATACATGGCAAACAGGAGATGGTCTACCATTGATCTCTCTGGCACCCTTTTTACAATTTTGCATTCAGAGAATGTACTAGCAGTTTTCACAAAGTGGGATCTGTGGGATATCCTATTTGCAATTTAGCTAACAATGGAGGCATTTACATTAAGTTTTTCTAATTTTTTAATTATTCCAGCATGAGTAATAGTATCAAAAATATTGGTCAGGTCAAGATATGCAATTTGCATAGAGTAACCATGACCCATAGCTTCTGAAATCTTTTCAAAAAGCTTGCTAGGTTCAGGAGGCAGGACTTACCTTTCCTAAAATCAAACTGAGTTGGATCTAATTAGGTTAAGTTATCTATGTCTGCATAAATGAGTTCTGCTATGGAATATTCAATGGCTTTACATACAAGACTGATGAGGCTGGTGGGTTTCTAAGTACCTTGGTCTGTAGAGGGGCTAATCTTGTGAATGAGAATACCAATGGCTGTTTGTCAGGCAATATGCACAAACCTGTAGACAGGCTGCGGCTGAGCAGTTTAAAAACAGACCTGAAGAATACCTCCCGTATTATCTATTAAATTTAAATAAGTTATTTCCATTATTTAATAATTACCAGGTTGAGAACCTTTTATCATTTTAAAATCAAAATTATATGCAATCAAAAAGATTTAGGTATTAGATTCCTAAAGAGCCATAAGGATTTTTTCATGCATAAAAGATGCTTTAATAACAATTAATGTGACTTGAGAATAGGGTCACTAAAGAATTTTGCTTATTATCTCATGTTTTTAATAGTGAATAAATGTGTTTTAGTTTCACTCCTTCTCCAACAACTAACAAAAAATAGATATTTCAAGTGATAACTTAAAATGGTTCAGAAGTCACCTTTGCAAACAATCACAGACAGTTAGATGGTCACAAGGGAGGTATTCTTCCGGTCTGTTTTTAAACTGCTCAGCCGCAGCCTGTCTACAGGTTTGTGCATATTGCCTGACGAACAGCCATTAGGGAAGCATTAGATATTTTGGTTTGCATATCACTGTAAACATATCACCTAATATGTCCCTATAGCTTTCATCCCACTAAAATCAGTGTCCCATAGGGACATATTAGGTGATATTATGTTTACAGTGATATGCAAACCAAAATATCTAATGCTTCCCTAATTTAATATGTTGATGATTATGTCATAATCTGTGTTTCAGATTCTGTTATTTAACCTCAACATATTAATCAGAACAACATTCATATTATTGAAGACTCTCTCAAAGAATGCCAACAAGTGTTAACTGCAAACAAACCTAAGTTACTCTTATTTGGTTAAGGACAGACTGAATTGTATATAGATGCAACACTATCATTAAACAAGTTAACCAGGTCAGACTTCTTAGTATAATCATGTATTATTGACTATTCTTTGACAAGCACATAGATTACTTCACCTCTAAAACCAGCAAAAATGGCTTGCTCTACAAATCTATCCTTTTCCTAACATAGTCTTGCTGGGGATAGAACAAACTGTACTCCTCCAAACACTGCTGTATTCCTCAACCATTCTGATTAATGCAGCTAAGATCCAACTATATAAAGTAGAGAATTAGACTGCAAATCTTCCAAACCAAAGACACTAGTGTATTGCATTATAAAAATAAACTGCTTGATCTACCTCAGTTTCTGAAACCAAATCAACTGAAACTTACAAATAAAATATTTTTCAAACTCTACAAATTCCCAGCCCTGACAACATCTAACAGGTAAATATGCTTACTAGTGGTTAAAAAAACAGCATAGTGATTCATTATATAGTATTTGTTTTGATAAATTACAGAACATTATTCCAGTTCTGGAAAGGTTTCTGTTTGGAAAGTATTATGGAAAGTGACTCTGTAAGTGGCACAAAGAAAATATATCAGGTTGCAAAGAGAAGACAGAAAGATAAAGAAGATAGTCAGATACCTTTCCTAAGGGATAAAAGCAAAAAATTCCTCAATAGTCTACAGGGCATCAAATGCAGATGGAAGGAATATTTCCAGCAGCTTCTGAATGAAGAAAACCCCACAGAAGGTGTACTGCCCCAAACACAGCCTACTATGAGAGAAGAAGAGGAGCCCACTGTTGAAGAAGTAAGAATCGCACTAAGGAAAATGAAGTCAGGGAAAGCAGCAGGCTCATATGAGGTAACAGCAGATATGATAAAGATGCTGGGTGAAATAGTGGAGAAATGGCTCTTGAGGGTACACATAGCAGTGTGAAGAGAAAGGCATATACCAGATGACTGGAGAATAAGCATACTCATGCCAGTGTACAAAAACAAAAGGGACATCCACAACTGTGGGCAGTACAGAGGCATCAAACTCCTATAGCATAGCATGAAAATTCTATACAGGGTGATTGATAAATGGATACACAGAGGAGTAGAATGTAAGATGGGAGAGGAGCAGTTTGGATTCAAATCAGGATGCAGCACAACTGACCTGATGTTTACATTGAGACAGATACTTGAGAAGAAGCTAAAGATGAGAAGAGCGTCCAACTGGGCATTCATACACTTGGAGAAAGTATATGACAAGGTCCCAAGAATGCTGATCTGGACAGTATGCAGTGGTTTGAAGTCCCAGAGACATTGGTAGAATTAGTGCAGGTTATGTTCAAGGACTCAGTGGCTCAAGTATGAACAGTGTTTGGCCTCACAGAGGGGTTCCCAGTGGGAGTCGGTATACATCAGGGTTCAACTCTGAGCCCACTGCTGTTCATACTGGTGATGGACTACATTAGCAAACAGGTTGGAGGGGACAGATCGACAAAGTTGCTGTATGCAGACGATCTGGCATTACAGGCAGACTCTGAGCAAGAACTTCAGCAAAGGACAGGAGAATGGAATGCAAAACTGAAGGCGCATGGGATGAAACTAAACACAGATAAGACAGTGGTAATGGCAGCAAACTGGGAAATCAGGAGAAGCTGAGAATTGAGACACAAGAGAAGTCAGTGGAACAGGTAAACAACTTTAAGTATCTGAGAGGGGTGTTTGAGGAGAAGGGAAGTCTGAATGAGGAAGTCAAAGCTAGAATCAGAGGGGCTACAACCAACTGGCTTAGAGTGTCAGGTGTCTATGACAGACGAATGTCAAAGAAGATGAAGAGTAAGGTGTACAATACAGTGGTGTGACCAGTACTACTGTATGTTAGAGAAACCTGGGTAGTCAGTTAAAAAAGCTAGAAGTGATGGAAATGAAGTGAATGAGAAGGGTGGTAGAATGCACACTATGGGGCAGATGAAGAAATGAGGACATAAGAGCGGAAGCCAAAGAAGACAATTTGATGAGGAAGATTTGTGAAAGACAGGAAGAGATAAGAGGAAGCAAGGATGTCCAGCAAAGAGGTGGATGGATTGTGTGAAAGAAGATCTATGACAGTCTGGTATGAGTGTTGAAGAAGGAAGGAGTGTGGCACTGAATCGAGAGAGATGGTGACAGTCAACATGATACCCTGACCCCATGTAGAAAATGGGGAAAAGGGGGCGGATGATGATGAAGATGATGATGATGAGTCCAACTTGCATTAGAAATGAAACTATTCACACTTTTTTAAATAAATGTAAAAAATACCTAGGGCAAAACTGGATTTGTCATTGTAACCTTTATAGCCAAGACTTGTTATGAAATACTAATCACATCCTAATATCTTCAAATTATCCACCACACATTACCTTCATTCATGAAAGACTGACTGTACACAACATCTTATGTAATGCATTTAACTCTATTTGCCTTATTCCTTCTTTCTTTATTTATTCTTTTTACATACCACATGCCTTTGCTTTATCCTCTTTTTCGTAACCTACTCATCCTTAAACACTCTATCATTTCTCTGTCATTTCAATAATACACTATGGGGGGAATTCAGTAAAGCCTACATGGAAT
Organism: Protopterus annectens; assembly: GCF_019279795.1. Classification (NCBI taxonomy): domain Eukaryota; kingdom Metazoa; phylum Chordata; order Ceratodontiformes; family Protopteridae; genus Protopterus; species Protopterus annectens. The sequence goes on along the minus strand of NC_056745.1, from coordinate 866,967,832 downwards.
GATTTTCCATGTAGGCAGAGTCGCATGGAGCTAACATGGAAGTTAGCAGCCATGAGATTCAGTAAACATAGCAGAGGGGCATGCATGAGCGTGCAGACACAGAAGTGTCCATGGCATGCAAATCACCTCATAAGCAGGTGAATTTAATGCAAATGAGGTTGTTTTGTAATCCAGGAGGCAAACAAGTGTTCTTGCAGAATCCATGTTGGTGTTAGAAGTGTACACGGAAAATTTCTGTGTACAGAAATGTAAAAATTGAACAGAGGCTGTAACAGCCCAGTTAGAAGGTCAGAAATGTCATAGTAGGCACAGATATGTGCAAACCTATGCACTGTAAGTCCAAACACTAATGCAAAATAACATAAAATGATGCTTTTTAAATACCCATATCAGGCAGCAGTACACAAACATACCATTATGTAAATACATATATATATATATATATATATATATATATATATATATATATATATATATTATTAGAAATCTTAAAAAGTAAAAAGATGACATAAGTGAGAATGATGCATTATAGGGCCCTGCATGCAATATGTAGAATGGTAGATCTCTATGGTTGCTAAAAAGTCAGGCCCTGGAATAATGAAGCATCCAGGTTATGTGCAGGGAACTGTATGCAAATGAGCTGGTGTTTCTGAATAGTAAAAATGGGCCACTGTGCATGCAGATAAAACCCGTGTAGCCCCAGATCCATGTTGGTGTCTACAGAACAGCTAGCTGACATCAAAGGGGGGGGTCACTATATATTTAAGTGGATTGGCACTCATCGGTGCTTGTTTAGATGGTGTGTGTTCAGCTAAGCTAGGGGAGATCTCCAGTGCTGCTAACCTTTATTTAGCTGTGGGGCATGTGTTTTAGCTGGTTTAAACTATATTTGAGTATGCCTAAACATAGGGGTATATCCAGACTGCTGAGAAGTGTTTACACCAGCACCGCAAGTTTGTGTGCTGCTCTGCAGTCCTTAGCAGGGAAGGTATTTAAAAAAAAAAAGAAAGAAATAGCCTGGGAAAGCCAGTCATGTCTAAATTACTGATAAGCCCTGTTCCACTGACAGTGGGCCATTCATATGCCTCAGTGATATACATGGCAGGTGGAATGCATCATAGTTAGCCAATCACACAGGCTGCATCTGCAGCACACCACTATAAAGTATGCATACAACCTACAGTCTGATTTTTCACCCATACTCTGCACCATTGGAGTACAGACTTGGGAATTTGTACTGACAGAATGCTAGGGGCTGCTGCTGTTCTGGTACATCTGTATGTGCTATAGTCTGAGGGCAGTGCTGATGCAGCTCCTGACAATAGGCCTAAACTGAGAAGGAGAAGAGTGTTCAGGCCCAGGGTAACCTTCCAGAAGCTACACGAGCTGGACATTGCAGAGTGCTACAGGGTGGACAGGGACAATACTACAAGAACTCACTGAGCTTTTCTGCCCTCAGCTCAGACCCAGAGCCAACAGACCAGATCCCATCTCAGTGGAAACAAAGGTATACGTATCCCTTAGAATATTAGCTACAGGTACTTTTCAAAGACCAAGTGGGGATATGATGTGGGTCTCGCAGGCATCTGTATTCAGGGTACTCCACCAGTTCCTGGCTGCCATTAAAACAAATGCCAGTGAGCACATTTATTTACCCCACACCCCTGAGAAGAGGGCCAGCGGTATGCATCTCTTCCACCATGTAGCATACTACCGTAAGGTACTGGGTGCCATAGACTGCACTCATGTACACATCAAATCTCCACCCTGTGAGGAGAGTAGAGTCTACGTCAACTGCAAGGGGTATCACTCCATCAACTGCCAAGTCATGTGCAATGCCCAGTGCATTATCATGAGTGTGGGTGCTGGCAGCCCTGACAGTTATCCAATTCCCATATCTGGCACACATCACAGCTGTACCAGATGTTTGCCAAGGGGGACATCCTGTATGGCCATTTACTGGGGGATGCTGGCTATGCACTGGAACCATGGATGATAATACTCATCAGAAATGCACACACACACCTACCGAAGCATGCCACAATGAGGCATATGCACAAACTAGGAACATCATAGAGTGTGTGTTTGGGCTGCTCAAGTCACTGTTCTGCTGCCTCTATATATCTGGTGGAGCCCTGAAGTACTATCCAGACACATGTGCACAGATGTTCACAGTATGTGTCATGCTACACAATATGATCCTGCGGAAACAGCTGTGGCAGGATCATTAAAGGGAGGGGACACACAGCCCCCCACCAGTGCCAAAGTTCCCACAGCCACACCCACAGGGGGAGAAACCCCCTGACCCTATCTTTCTAGGCAGAAATAGCTGTGCTCAGTATGCCCTGGCTTTGGCCAAAAGACAATGCATAACAGATGCACTGACAACCTAAGGTCCTAGGGACTGACACCTCACTCCAACCTACATACATAGTAAAAAGGATGTCAGCCACACCACACAACCTGTACCTTACCATTTATTGGCTGTGTACTGCATGCATCAGACAGTTAGCCCTGAAGCACTGCTTTCTCAACTGCTGCATTCACAAGGCAAGTCACTCTTCTGTACAACAAATGTTTGGGGTACTAGACTATAGTAGCATATATAGGGACCTGTTACATCTATGCAAGGGAATAGAGTTGGCTACTGGGCTACCTGCAGAAAACTAACAGCTATGTGGGACTCTCTGTCCAATACTGGCTGCCCAATAATATGCAGTGGGCCACAAGGCAGCAAAACGCACTGCAGTATGTGAGGGGAAATGCCAAACAGTGGGGTAATAAGACAGCTGCATGACTGTCAATTCTAGAATCTCCTACCTCCAACACAGCTGTGTTCCCATACAACTGCAGTAACAGGAAGTTTGCAAGGCTATACCAGCAGACCACACAATCCCAGGGCTGTCCCAAACAACCTAGTGACATGATCTATTTCCTCAATATGCAGGGGTCAAAGTGTATGTATGTCTGCTGTTGATAGTGTCAGGAATTAAACTTCCCTATCTGGTGGCTGGTGTGGCTTAGTGGGCTAAGCACATTAGAATGGTTGATGGTGTTCAGGGTTCAAAGTTGGCTACACCTGAGGTACTCCTATGGTATGAGTCCCATAGACTGTTAATATGTCACTATTTGTTACTGCAAGAAATCTGAACAATGCCAGAGACAATGAAGGGGCAGGGGGCCACAGCTATGGATATTCAACATGCTCTGAGTAACCTAGAAGGTGGCTAGTATAATAGCAGGTTGTAACAAGTCAGAGTAGCAGCGGGATGTAATGGCCATCATGTAACTGTGTCAGTACCTACAACAAGTCAGTGGGCACCATGCAGTAGTATATTACCAAAAAACACAACTGTCTGAGGAGCACAGCAGGCATATGGGGTGGAATGCTGGACATCCTGCAACACAAGTACAGTCAGAGGTGTGAAGCCTTTAACTCTGTGTGTGGTGTTACATCATGTACTCCAGTCATGGCATACCTACAGCTACTTAGAGCAGGAAATATGGACAAAGTCATGAACAGGAGTGGGACAAAGTCCCACAGATAAGGAGAAGGATTTACTACTGGCCACAGAAATGTAGAAAGTGCAGAGAATAACAGGTCATCTGGTAGCATGGGGTCCCTGCTGTGTATGGAGTCAGTAAATCAACTGTCTGTCATCAGTTCCTAATGTCAAGTCTATAAATATTTGCCACTGATGTACCAGAAAATCACAATACTATGTAAACCGCACCAGACATATGATGCAAAACCCTGTACAGTCTATTACAATCTGTACACATCCTAGGTATGACTCAGATATTATGTGCAGCACATAGCCGGGGAATCCCTTGAACATAATATCAGGGAGATGCTGGACTGCTGAATCAGGTGCAGCAGCTAATTGGCTGTAACACACAAAATCCAGGACTGGAGTACACGTAAGTCAAACTTGGATTCACCTTGTAGGTACTGACAGTCACACTGGGTATGCTCCTACACTTAGCTAATTTCAGCCCATGTCTGATGCCTCATCTGCCTAAAGAACTGAGATGTGAAAATACCTCTGTGCATATAGACAGGTATGGATATGTATATGTCTCTCCCTATCCCCCTCAGACATGATTACCCTTATCTATCAGTATGATATATATATATATATATATATATATATATATATATATATATATATATATATATATATATATATATATACAGAGAGAGAGAGAGATAATATATATATATATATATATATATATATATATATATATATATATATATATATAGCGACATAAAGGTGTAGAGTGATGTAGTGCTGCAACCACTTGTATACCAAATATAACTGATGGCACATGCAACTAGTATTGTGAATTGTAGTGTGTAATAGCAGGTAGGTAGTTATTCTAATCTAACATAAGCCACCTTAGGTGTGTGTGCATATGCACATATTTCCCATAAATCAGTACAGACATGCCTATCAGGCCTATGTCTATGCAATCCTCAATCATTTTATAGCCCTGTGAGTAGCATCCTCCACAACTGTGGCCTCCTGTTAGCTGCTGATGTCATCAACCTTAACAGCACTCGTGGCACATGATATAAGTACATAGTACTATAGTGTATACTACTAGATAGGTAGGGGTACTAATCTCAAAAAAGGTAACTCTTTGTGTGTGCGTGTGTGTGTGTGTGTGTGTGTGTGTGTGTGTGTGTGTGTGTGTGTGTGTGTGTGTGTGTGTGTGTGTGTGTGTGTGTGTGTGTGTGTGTGTGTGTGTGTGTGTGTGTGTGTGTAAATATAGCCCCTTACAGCAATGTGTCTGTCTTGCTTATCTGTGTGCAATGGTTATACATTTTCAGGCCCTGTCAACCCCCCTAATTGCCATCCTTTACATGGCCTGCTGATCTCATCCACCTTAACAGCACTGGCAGACACTCTCAGAACACATAAGCTCCATGGCACATGAAATAAGTAACATAGTACTATAGTACAAACTACTAGATAGGTAGGGGTTCTAACCTCAAAAAGGGCAACTCTGTGAGTGTATGTATGTGTAAATATATCCTCTTGCAGCAGTGTGTCTGTCTTGCCTATGTGTGTTCAATGGTTATACATTTTCAGGCCCTGTGAGTAGCTACTGGCCTTATAGATCTGACATCTACCTAGACATAAGTGCTATCTGCCACCACCTACATTTGTAGGTATGGAACACCTAGGTGACATGTACTAAGGTTGGTTTCATTGATATGGGGTATGCATGCAGTATTACACTGTCTGCTCCCATTTCCCCTGACACACTGTTCTACACATGCGCACCCAGGTAACCAAGCACATATACAGCCGTACCTTGCTGATGTCGTATTTCTGCTTTGTAACCATGCCTCCTGAGCCACTGTACTGCCCCCTAGTCTTCTCAGTGTAGCCACTCAGACCCCTGCAGTAGAAGCATACAAAGTTCTGAGAGACACCTGTCTGTCTGCAACACCACTGCCAATCTAACATCATGCAACAAAGGTACAAACACTTTGATGTGTACTCATGACACACCTCAGCATACAGCACCTCTCATGGCATAACACAACCGCACCACAACATGTCATGTAATGTACTATAGTCACCCTGTGCATCAGACACACGTTTGCAAGTAACTGTATCAGTGTTATGGATGTCAGGGATGTGGCACAGGTATCATCACATGCACATGGTGTGGTGTGGGGGTGCCTGAAGCCTTGGCTGTACCAAACAGTTGATACCATGTGTGGGCGTCAGGAAGCAGTGCTGGTCAGCTGGGCCATGGAGAGGTGCCATGTGTGTCCATTGGTGACCTGCATGTGACAGTATGTATGAGTATGTGCATGTACACAGTCAAGCCATGTGCTAGCTCAGGGGTCTGCAAGCTGCAGCTCTGGAGCTGCATGTGGCTCTTCCACCCCTCTGCAGTGGCTCCCTGTAGCTTTGAAAAATAATGGCCACTCTACCACACAACACACACACTGAGAGCGATCGAGTGATGGACTTTACATATTGCTCTAATAAACTTGCTAGAATAGCATGATTTCTGTTACCATGCATTACAGACACGCAGAGTGATCGAGAAATCCCCTAGCAGCAGCAGCAGTATCTCCTGAAAGGTTTCCATACCTCACAAAAAAATCTTACCACAAGAAATCTGGACAGAGCCACAAATAAAGGGGAACAAAGGAACAAAAATAGTGATGGACTTTAAATATTGCTCTTATAAACTTAAAAACTTGCTAGAATAACATGGTTTCTGTTAACATGCCTTTTTACAGACACACGCACACAGACACAGTTGCCTCTCAACTGTGCAGATTTTCGCAAAATGTCCTGACTTTTGCCTCATAGTTTTGGTATGTTTCTCATAAACTTGTAAGAGCAATATTTAAAACATGTCCCTATTTTTGGGCCTTTGTGCCCCACTATTTATGGCTTTGTCAGATTTCTTGTTCTAAGAGGATGAGAGATATGACACACACACAGAGTGATTAAGCAATCCCAGCAAAAGAACAAAAATAAGGACAGATTTTAAAAATTGCTCTTAGAAACTTAGTTCTTTTATATTTAGAATAATAACTATATATAAAATTTTATACACTGTTTTATCTTCATTTTAGGGGTCAAATAGGCTTTGTGGGTCTTGTTGAATTTTATTTGGTGGGAGAGGGGCTAAAATGGCTCTTTTGATAGTGAAGGTTGCAGACCCCTGTGCTAGCCCTACATACGGGTATGTTAAACAGCTGTGGACGGTACATGGCAGAATGGACAGTTCACTGTCTCTGGCCACAAACATGGGAACTGGCTCTACCAGGAGTGGCACTGGCAGCACCATGCCCAGAATCAGATGTGGTACTAGTCTTTGATGGTGACTGTTGTCTGCTGGAACCGTGTCCCTCATGAGAACCCCCATGACCACGTGCCCATGCCCTGCCACATAGTTATGTGGACAGCACACTCCCTTCTGTAGTGCTGGAGATACTGCCAGTACAGGATCATGACTGTGCATGGCCACTTGAACTCTCAGCAGATGTTATTGCTGACCAACGGCCATGTGTACAACACCCTACTCCCACCACATGTTCTAGCACAGACAATGTGTGGTCAAGGACTGACAATGTCACACTCCACCATCTCTCCACTACATCAGTGAAATAATGCATGGCATCACCAATGTGGTAGAGGGAGCCACAGATGTCAGACAGTGATGCATCCATGATCCTGAGCATCCATCTGGTGTTCCATTCAGAACATGCCTGTGTTTTTATGATTGACCAAAACATGCATTGGGTGACTGCTGATGTGACACCTTTCAGGTGGTGGATGGGCTGCAGTCCTTCTTTGAGCACCCCTGTCAATCTGCCTGTGTGGGACCTCACCAGGTCTCTGGCTATACCTAGTGTCTACAATCCCTGATGCCATTGTTGCCACACTCTCCTGTTTGATGCTGCCACATTCTGATTGTCCGATATCTGTAACCACAGGGGACTGGGTATGTGTGGGCATACTGACTGTGTGTGTGGGGACAAAAAGAGGGGAAGTGGGATGCCAACCCATGGGACAGATTCAACTCACAACCCCACCTGTGCCTCACTATGGCCACCATCATCATCAGAGTCCAATGAGACACTGACATCAGGCTGTGAAGGGGACAGACTCCAACCCCCATGGTCACCTGTGAGGAGGAAGGCAAAATAAGTACATTACTACCTGCACTATTATGTATGGTGATCTACGCAAATACACATGCAGGAGAGGTGCCACATCTGCATTACATATACCACATCTTACTTCTGATACCATGCACAACACACAAGCGGACTACAACATACACAGACAAGACAGGCCAATTAAACCACATGCACTGCAGCTATATGTCAGTGTATGTCATAAGCCTACACTTAAAACACAGTGCACCCATCATGAGCATACTATTGCTCCCTGTATAGCAGACTGCATAGACCTTCACAAAAATAAGTGCAATTATGGTACAGCTCCTGCACATACACTACTGTGATTACTGATTCAATGCACTTGAGCTAACCCCTCAGAAAATGAAAATACAAGTAGTGTACTCTGGCTAAGCATATCAATTGTGTATACAGCAAAATGGCAGCCCCTAAAATTCTTAGGGTATATATGATCCATGCAAAAACAGTATCACACTCACTAGGTACAGGACATTGGACTCCGGCCACACCTGACATACCTATGGAAATGTGAGGGAGAAGTATTGTCAGCAGTACCAAATGTGGCATTGTTGCAGGATAATATGTAAGTATATCAACATGTACAGTAGGTACCATGATACTGCCTACATTGCTGACATCCTAAGTATGTATGCACAACGGTGTGTTACAAACAACCTCCCAATGCAGATTGACCTGGCATCCATGTACTGGTATGCAGAGGCTGCCACAATGACTGATACAGTATTACAGTGATGAACACAGGGATCTTACCTGGGCGCCTCTCTGCTGTGGATGCTGTGGCACCCACATCCACGATATAAGGGGTGATGGATGCTTGGGAGCTGGTGGTTGATACCAGGTTCACCTGGAATTCCTCTGTAGCTGAGAGTGTTTCTACTGCTGCAGGCCCTGCACAAGTGGCAGCATAGTCCCTGGCCACAGCAGCAGCTCTTTGCCATGCAGCATGTACCATGTCTGTTGCCCTGTGGTGGACCTTCTTGTAATTTCTGTCCTGTAGCCCTACGTGATTGATTGTTGTGATGCGGTCAGCCCACACAGTGCTGCACACTGGTCACAATCGTGGTGAGTCCTGGACAGCAGAATGTTGTGATGCAGTATGAGGCCATCCAGGATAACCTGGTTTTCTGCAGCTGGAAATGGTGGATTCCTCTGTCTATACATCTTTTCTGAAAGACAAGAAAAGGGGAACACATCACAGGACCACATACTTTGCTCTCCACTATGTGCAGACCCTGCACATCAAACTGATCTGTATTATCCACTGTTACCTCCCACATAATACCTCGCTATCTATCAACACAGTATGTATGCAGCTATCAGCAACATAGTAGCAATATTGGTTATGTCACTATGTGCCGTGACAAAGTGTGCTGTATGTCTCCACACCCATTCATGCCATCAACTGTGGTATGTTCCCTATGGGCAATGTTCCATTGCCTTGTCAGACAGCCACTGTTCAACAAATAGGTGTGTGTTATTAAGAGTATATGGGTACAGTCCAGCAACATCCGTGTGCCACAATGAGAGACAGCAATGCAAATGTGCTGTAGTATCTACCCTGTAGGTGTCCTACTTCTCCAGTACACAAATGTTTGTGGAATGTGTACATGTGCCTAATATATGTGGTTTATTTGCCAGACACATGTGGGTGTCTGGCAAACGGTTGGACAATAATTGATGGTTGTTCTTAGAATGTGGAGAATCTGTCTGTCACACTCCAGAACCCTCAGAAAACAGTTATGCTACAGTAATATCTGTTACTGTATTCATACCCTTACTTTGTATGATCCATATGCACACTCTGTTGCTGAGGTTGGGCCTGTGTCCCCCCACTACTAATGGCTATGAGCTGCAGTCCTGCTGTAAGGTGTTGCCAGGTATGGTAGCCATAGCTGACAAGTGACGATATATGAATGTTGACAAAACAGTGACCTAGCCAGAGTACATCAGGGACAGTCAGGGACACCAGTAGAATGTCTGAACTAGTTAGGTATGAGATTCACAGACTGAGAGGAGGTGAATGAGAGTACATCATGTGATATGCCAGCTCTGTCCACCATTACTTACTATCACTATGTCTAACACACAATCCAGTACCATTTGTACAGGATCTGGCCATTGTAGGAGGGAGTGAGAGAGCCACAGCTATGATCTGAGTCACAGCAGGCAGAGTTGAAAGGCATGCTTGTAGCTGTTGGACAGCAGACTATCAGCAACATGTTGGACAGCAGACTATCAGCAACATGTCATTCCCAGAGATGTACTAGAGGCCTACTGTTGTAATCCCTATTCCCCATAACTGCATCCTCCCATCTGCATCCCGTTATATGGGGACTTGTATCACATACCTGGTAGAGTGCTGTAATCCTTTTGTGCAGACATCCTGAGGAAAAATGCTTCCAGATTCGCAGTCTGTCTTGGTAAAGCAAGTAACAGACCTGTTTACCATAGGCAACTGCTTGCTTTCTGTAGGTAATGCTCAATAACAGGTGATTGCCTGTGTACCAAATTGTGACTCAGACTTACAAACTGCATCCAGAACAGCTGGGTTGCACTTTTATTAGCCAATGACATGACACAACAGTGCAATAATTAAGGCCTTCATGTAGGCCTTGGCTCCTTTCCTAGTCTTTGATATGGACATTATTGGGGTGTGGAGACTACAGCATTGCAGAGGGTAGGTACAAATAATGTCCACTGTTAGGGTTTATGTGGTATATCCATAGTTTTGCATGCTATGTTTGGGCATTGTCAAATGACTTTCTGATTATGTGGCAGTTCAGTGTTAAACAATGTGGACTGAGGACAGTAAAGGGGAAGACACATGTCAGTGTCATACATTATGCACATCAGAATATGCATGTTGCTGCAGTATCTGTTGGTCTATCAGCTGTGTATGTTTGTAGGGGAAGACTGTGACACATGTCCCTATCGCTTAACCTTTACCCCCCCACCCCTTCATGTATGGGTGTTGGGTGGATCATGTGCTCTAAGGGGTTGTGAGGTACGGCAGGTCTGTAGCAGGTAGCTGAACATACTGCTGCATATGTTGCAGCCTGCAGCTGCTGCTTTTTGCCCAGGACTCATACTGGGGAGTGTGAACACATTGGAGGAAAGCAAGCTGTATGTGTCAGTGAGTGAGCAGTGTCAGCTCTGTCATTACAGCAGAGCAAGGGTTAGGACACCCATAACAGTCCAGGTGAGGCATGTGCATAAGTTACATATGTTATGTAGTAGTATCAATCGCAGAGTGGTAGGCAACATAGAGGTAGTCTATACATATTTGTGCAGTGTGTTCCTACCTACAGATCTTTGACATGCTGACATAGGTAGTAGTGAATGCAGTAACAGCAACCTGCTTTGGTTAAAATTGCATGACTCAGTTATTATTTGCTGCATTCATAAGCATGTAATTGAAGTACAAAACACTGGATTCAAACCCAGGACTGTGGGTGGCAGAATGTACAGCATGCTAGGAATTTAACACACTGAGCTACTAAAGTCAATGCTGCAGCAGGTGTATTTGCAAGATATATGTGCATGCATACCGTCTGTTACACTGGATTTGCATTAGCATGTGTGTTTGGATGGGTATGAAGTGTGACACTGAACTGTCTGTTATGATTTTCTAACCTAAATCTGGACTGACTTGTCAGTACTTTAGTGCACAGAAAAGGCTTTATGAAAACTGTGCCAAAAGTAGGTGGCATAACTGTGGACATTCTGCAACAGTCTGTGCAGTTGACAGCCATACCTGCTATCCCAGGCCTCATGTACATCCTTCATTATTTATTTGGCTGCGGTGTGGTTTGGTGTCTGCATCACAGTCCCAACTATTCTGATAATTTTCCCATTGTATGTACATGCAGTGTCCATTGGCAATCAAGATATGTTTATGGAAACACCTGCTTTACTTCAGAGCTGTGTGGCCTAGTGGACTAGTGCAGTATGCTGTAGTTCACAAGGGCCTGGTTTAAGACTTGGCAGGGGTGATTATTTTGCAGATGTGCCTAACAGGGTCAGAAAGACAAAAGGTGATTAAGGTACTTTTATGCAGTTTTAAGCGGGTTTGTGTGGGTTTGCCCAGTGTGCCACACCACTTAGCTCCGCTTAAACCCACGCTAATTATAAAAAGAAAAAGGAAAAAAAAAGGGGTGATAGGAAAGTGGTGAAATGAGGGTAAGCAGGGGGAAAACATACTGAAAGGCAGGTAGGGATGTGCAGGAAGGTTGTAGGAAAGGACCATAGTGCTCCATTTTCTGTACAGCAACAGCTGTGCAGGTTGAAGAGAATTTGAAATTTGGAGCCTCACACCTCAGAGGGAGGGCTTAGGACAACATAACTGTGTTGATTAATTCATTTAATAATTGTGTTCAGTGGGTGTGGGTGTGAAATGGGGAGCTATGTATGGGGTGATATTTTTTTTTTGTGGGAGAGGTGCCGTCTTTTTTTTAAGGTGAGAGTAGAATGTTGGGAAAGGGATATAGGTACATGTGGGAAGGTAAGTTGCGTAGGAGAGGTTGCATTTGCAGACAGACAAGACAAACAAGATACCATACAGGGGTGGTGTGTGACACATGGGGGGGGGGTAAACACCTTGAATGGGGAGGGTGTTGTGGATTCAGAGAGCCATGTGCCCCAGATGGCAGCAGTGAGACTGGTCTCCCCACCATGGGCAGTCAACACTGCTCCTTCACTGCTCTGAAGGTGGCTGTGCTGGAGGCTGGGTGCCAGGGCCACCTTGCCCCACCAGGTTGGCGAGTCTGTGCTCAATCCAGCACAGACAATTCTCATAGCCACGTCCTGTGCACTATCACCAGTAGCTGTTCCTACGTGACAAACTCCCTCCACTCCTACTCCCAGGGGGGGAGTTCCCATCCCCTGAGGTGGCACCACTCATAGATGGTTCAGGGCCAGTGGAGGGGCACCATTGGCTTGGGTACCAGACATGCTGGTACCCGGTGCCACGGCTAGCTGTGGTAGGGTAGGCAGATCACCAGGAACCGGGCTACCCAGTCGAGCTATGGTGATGAAGTATTTCAAAGTGTACAGGTTAGTAATGAACATAACATTTAGTTAGTTATAACAGCATGCCAGAATGCTGCAAATAACCCAGTAATATAAGATTGCATAATATATGGAACACAATAAGTGAGATAACAGTCAGTATAGTAACAGCATGCAAATAACAGTTACAACATAAGGTTAACAACATAGGCAATTCAACAAGGTATGTTAGTATGCAACCATTGTAATACATAACAATAATAAAACACAAGGCCCAACATAACGTTTTGGAAGAACATATGTTAATAGTAAACCATAACCAATGTATAGCAATAATAAATTATGATGCAGATAAGGGGCGGGGCAAGAGAGAAATACAGTCCATTAATACAAGTATAATCCATATTGTTTGCAACAGCACTCAAATACTCTACAGGTCTGCCCTTCCTTTATGTATGCATGTCCCCTATAGCTTCTGAAGCATGTACATACCTCTCAAGCTATCTGTATGGGACAGTATGGGTGAAGCTGTAACACCTACATGTACACAACTACAGAGGACTATTACATGTCAGGGGGGCAGATATGACTACCAAGGTGTGCCTCAGACTGATGTAGTGTGACTGTGCTATTGACATATATCATGTCCATGATAGATTTGTGATCGAGGGATTAGGCAACAGTGATCACAGTCCGTGGCAGCGTGACACTTGAGAGACATGTATCTTGCACAGTACAGACAGTTTACAACTAGCATGCCATCCTTGGCAGGCATGGGGTTAGACTATCAGCAGGCATTCACAGACACACAAGGCATACAGCCATAAAAAGATTAAACATTTTATTTATTGTCTTAACTTTTATTTGTATTGTACATGTTGCATTCATTTTCTGATGTCTTATCACATTGCTGAGCAATGCTGTTGACATACATCTGAACACACAAATTATTAACACATTCTAAGGGCTACGGCAGCCATCTATTTACCTGTAATTCCAGTGGGGAGGACATCTGTTAACAATACATAAGTGTTTTAATAATAATAATTCTCACTGGACTCAAACCCTGATCTGTGTGTGAAAAAATGTATATCACACCTAGCATTTATCAAACTGAGCTACTGAGCCACTATTGCATATTGGTTGACTGATATTTGCCTAGTGATCACCTGCTAACAAAATATGACCTGGTAATAGAAGTAGATTGTTATACAAGACTGCACTAACAGTTGAACACACATGCATAAGATTCATGCATGCCAGAGATAGTAGGTAAACTGTACATTAATGCATAGACTGCAAGTGTTCACAAGATATCCCTAGTGGGTGGAAATATCTGTGATGTGTACAAACCATATCGGAGTCCTGGGTTGGCTACCTGACCTATATACAGTTGGAGATGGTATATTTGCAGTCTACAGCTATTACAGCTTCATACTTGCCTGCAGCAGCGTACCTCAGAGCAGCAATGCATATAGCTGAAATGCAATGGTTAACATAAGACAATCCTGATATACACAATATATCTTGGGCATTCCTATTATTGCTTCAGATCTTAGTGCAGAACAAATGTTGTAATGCATTATATCTTGTAGTACAGCTCCAAATCTACAGTTTAGCAGAGCACTCTGTATTAGCCAACCTACAGTCACTTAGTGGTATTCTTTGTGTTTTTAGTTCACAGCAGATGTAATACTCAATTTCATGAACAACAGCCCAAAATACACACATATTACAAAACATAGCTCTATTAGGGGTGGCTTCATGCAGTGATTGGGATATTTTTCTAGTATTTATTGCAGAGCAGTTTATATAATGCAGGTGTTGCAATACAGCTGTAATTCCACAATTAATGCAGTAGAAACTTTACTTCCTTAACATTCTTAAGTTTTATGCTTTCATCTTTATTGAACTATACCTGGCATTACTCACTTATTGCAGTCCAGCTGTATGACCACATTCATTACAGTACAATCAAAACTGTGTATACCTAAGGGCAGTTAATACACTACTCCTTCTTGCTTATATAACTATAGATTGCAAGATATATCTGTACTCACCACACTCATGGCACAACCTGGCCAGGTGCCCTGCCTAGGTCTCTAGGTTGCAAGCTCTCTCCTCTGCCATTGTAGAGAGAGAAGCACACCATTAGATGTACCTCTCTATCACCCACTCAGATTAGGTATTGGTAAAATAATGCAAACAGTACTTACAAACTTGTGGGGCATTCCCATCTCAAGTATCCTGGACCCAGGTGTCCAGAAGGCCCCCCCTTCCATCGCTTTAGATTGTCAGAATGATGACACACCTGCTAGCCTGTGTGGGGATACCTGTAGCACAAGTGAGATCATGTGTCAGCCAGTACTAGGCTTCTGAGTTGTACTTCAATCCCTGATACTGGCCCTGCAGCAGCCAGACGTCATGGTATTTTACAAGGAGTCCAACCATGACCCTGGACTCCAGAATGCCCTATCATTGTGCCTGGAAGTGCACACCCTATCCAACACCTGCCACAGCTCCAGTCAGGTTCAAACTCCATCTGGTTCTGCTGTACTCCCACCTGTTGCACTTAAATAAAACTTTTTTCCCCACCCTTTACTGCCATTGGGCAATTTTTAAAAATGGGGCACATTGGTTAGCACCACACAAACCCACTGAGGAGTGCTTAAACTGGCAATACTCAGCAATGCTTAGTGGTGCACAAAATTGCTTAGCTGATCTGAGCAATGCTTAAACTGGCATTGCTTAGCAGTGCTTTGTGCAACTTAGCAATAAGCAAACTAGCTAAGAACTGCTAAAACATTCTTTGTATAAGCAATGTTTCACAAGGCTTAGCTGTGCTTAGCAGAGCTTAGCTGAGTGCAGCAAATCATGATTTAAAAATACATTTCGTAATGTGTGTTTGCTACATAAATGCTTAATAACATGTATGTGCATACATACAGTATTCAATTAAGGGTTTAAACATACTTCTAATAATGTGTATTTGCAACATAAATGATTAATAACCTGTCTGTGTATTCATACAAAATTCAATCAAGGTTTAATAGTACTTCTCATAAATGTGTATTTGCAAAATAAATTTAATAGCCTGTCTTTGTAATCATACAAAATGTAATCAGGATTTAACATAATTTTCATAATGTGTTGTTAAAAAATAACCTATCTCTGTATTCAAACCCTGCACCTATTGCACATAAGGCTGTTACACTAACCATTTGGTTACATGGCCATGTGGAATGGTGCTATACTTATATATATATATATATATATATATATATAAATATATATATATATATATATATATATATATATATATATATATATATATATATATATATATATATATATATATATATATATCCACTATGTTTAAGCACCACTGAGCACTGCTGAGTGCCATGCAAACCCATTCAGCTATTCTTAAACTTGACCTTTGCATTCACAATTAAATGTATCTGGTTTCTATTTTTAGATGTCTGGCACATATCCATAGCTGCACAGTGTGCAAACACACAAAAAAAAAAAAAAAACTAAACATGTTATTACATATGCATACATTGATATCAGGCGTCTTTGGCAGAGCAGAGGGTGTGTCACTCATCTCCAGACACAGTAACATACTCCCTACACTGATTCAATAACTGTGTTTCCCTCAGTAATCTGCCTTCATTAATATGCATGGTGCCCTGTCGTGGGGATTCCACATACACGGCCATGGTACTTTCCATGTTGGCTTTACACTATGCCTACAAAGATTTTATTAAATCCCCAGGTAAATATTTTCATTTTCCCAAACCTTTTCTCTTTATTTTAGACTTACTTTCTCCTTTTCTTACTTAGTCCTCATGTTTTCTATTACAAATATTTTCTATGTGTAAATTAACTAATTTGATAATATTTTTTCAGACTACATTGTATTGTCACAAAAACTATTATTTGGATGTATGTAATGTGTATGTTTGTTTAATATTTATTGATTATCAACTGTTTTATTATATATTTTTTTCAATGTATGTAATGCAGTTCTCCATGGGTTTCAACTGAAAATGTGCTTTGCTTATTCGGACTATCCTGGTCAACGAATTAAAATAAATAAATAAAAATAAATAAAAATAAATAAATAAACAAATTAAATAAATTTACTAGGTTACTCCCTTGCATAAGTTCATTGATTCAAACTATAGTTAAAGCAATTTTTCAAATGAGTTGAGAAGGAACTCATAGATTTTGTTGTTTGGCTTCTGTAATTTGCAAAAATACTGTAGTATAATTTAGTAAATCTCAGAACTGCAGGGGTCTTCAAATCCTACACTTTAATCTGTTCTAACAGGTAGATTCAGTAAAACATCCAATATTCCTTACTTACATAAAGGTCTCCATTATGAATTCAAGTTTGGACTAATTTCCTTTAAAAATTAAACTGCAATATTAAATGCTACATTTTCTGGTTATAACGACAATGATTAAATTAAAAGATCCAAAATGACTAACACATATGTGCTCAAACATAGTCAAAATACTTTATCTAGAAAATATTCTTTTCTTAAAGCATATTATTTGGAACTAAAATATCTTAATCAGTGTCAAGATGTTATCTCTAGATGCCTTTCCATACTTAAAGGTTTGACAATATAAGCCTTTTTAAAACATCTTTAAATGACTCCAAGAAAGTCTGAGAAAACAGATACTCCCTTTTGGAGTATATAACTATAGTACATGTTATATCGGGTTCCCATTTCATGATCGAGGAGGTTAAGTGCACTCTTTGCAATAGTGAAAGTTTAAATTCAATTAAAGTGCATACTATAATCAAAATCACTCTACTTAGAAAAAATAATTTCTGTGATGTACATACATACATACATACATGCATGCATACAAATATTTCATGCACAGGCAATAGAGCCCTTCCAGCCTGCCAGTATACCAGTACAACCTCAGATGCTTTAATATTTAATAATAACTTAACTTTTCACATCCATGGATGTCCTTAGTATATTTCCTCTGTAATCTTTCCAGTTTACTCATGTTTGTTTTCCTATAAGGTTTCTATATTGTTATTACACACTCAAGTTTGGGCCTAATATAACTAACAAAAACTTCATTATTTCTGATTTCCTAGACTTTATAGATATGTTTTAAACAACCTATAGTTCTACAACTATCATTAACCAATTGGTTGATAAGATTAGAAAAATGCAGTGCTGGATCTACTCACATAATTAAATCCTTAAATTAATCTACCATTTCAATCACTGTCTACTGAATTAAATATTCACCTTTCAGTTTATGTTTCCTCAATCTCATATGCTTAGTTTTTGATGTATTTGTAATCTCATCATAGTATTCGCCAGAGCACAAATGTTCAGTTTAGTTAAGTTATTTCTCAAACAAACTTTATGTATATATATATATATATATATATATATATATATATATATATATATATATATATATATATAAAAAACACATGTAATCAGTTTAACCATTTGCAATCCATCTGCATATAGACTGCAGAACACAGCAGATGAAAACTACAAATTGGAAAGATATAATCAAAACAAGTATGGGCCTAGGATAGAACCCAGTGGGACACCTTAACTCTAACCTTGTATTTCACCTGACCAGTTGTTGTGTGATACATGCCATGTCCTATTTGTAAGCCATGCAGCTATCCATCTTATGAAGAGTCATCAATACCTGGTTGTTCTAATTTATTGATTAGTGTTTTGAGGCTGACCATATCAAATGCTGTGAAATCCATATAAATTATATCACAGCACAATTTTTTCATTTATAACTGTTATTATATTGTTAAAGAACATTATATTGCAGGTGGTAATGGATCTATTTTTCAACAGATGCATGCTGACATATAGTTCAAGTTCCAACCTTTCCAATTTTGAAAATAATTTATCCAAATTACTTTCTCCATTATTTTGCACAACATGAAAGTAAACTTATGGATATGTATGTTTTTCTTATTTCTCTTTCTCTTGAAGACAGGTTTAACAAGTGCATGTCACCAGTCATATGGAATCGCTCCATATTTATATGACCTGCTAAATAACAGAGATAATGGTATTGTAAGTTCATGCCAAAGTGTTCTCAGGTCATTATTACTAATTCCATCTCCTTCTTGTACTTTGTTTGGATCCAGCTTGCGTAGTCCTTTTTCAATATAATCTAATTTGATTTCAGCATCTGAGATTACTTGGATGTCACTAGGACAGTATATTACCCCTTTTGTGGAATCAAACTGTTTTGTATAATATTTTGTAAATATATCTATAATCTGTTGTGTCTGAGAATAAATTTTAGAATCCACACACAATTTGCATGTCGCTACTCCTACCCCATTGCATGTATCTATATGATGGTTTCCTATTATGCTGAATATCTTTATGTAATTTTTTTTCAAATTTTTCTTGATCTTGTCTGTCACTGTGTTTAATTTGTTGGTCCAACGTGTTTATTTCAGTTTTCAAAGTTGCAGTCTGACCTCTTTTCTATTTTTATATTGTTTGTCTTTCACCTTAATCAAGCATCTTGTTCTTATGGAAATGTATCCTCCTGAGATTGTGCACCATACCTCTCAACTGTACAGATTTTTGCAGAATGTCCAGATATTTTACTTTTATTTTTGTTCTGTTCTTCACAAAATTTGTGATTTTCTGGATATTGGTGGCAAATCAGTGAGGACTGAATTCACTAATTATGACAGTCATTTGAGTTTCAGACTTCATGTCCTTCAGAAAATGCATGGTAACACAAAGCCATTTATTCTAGCAACTTTCTAAGTTTAACAGTATTTAAAATGTGTCCCTATTTTTAGGGCTTTGTCCCCCAATTATTTTTGGCCTTGTCCACATTTTTTTGTGCAACGAGGTTGAAAGCTATCTTGTGCGCCTAGAGCCTGATGTTAAACATTTTTTGATTTTTTTGCATTCAAACAATTTCTCTCTCAAATCTTTCTACATTCCTTTGACAATTTTCCAACTGAATGCTTCATTCATACATAGTGACTGTTTTGCCTGCATTTAATCTGTTATTAATCCTTTGTGCAGTGGTTTAGATTTCAGATTGACACTTTATCACTGGTTACCACTTGTGAAAGTCACACAAAATCTGGAATTCCTTACTATTGCTTGTGGTTGCACAACTTTTTAACTGTAAAGATCAATAAATGCAAACCAACACTTTGGTAAATGTTTGTGTCTATAAGCTATCATTGTCTTCCTACAAACAATGAAAAACAGTGGTAAAAGTAAAATATAAATCAAAATAAATCTTCTCTTACCAGGTACCTGTACAATCAATCCCAAACCAACACAGGATTGTTTAAATCAGTTCTGTGATTCTTAGTGGTCTCACAAGTTCACATATATTTAAATAGTGTGGATGTGGTTGCTGCTGCCCTTTCATGCCAGGAATTATGTGTTACTGCAAGTTTCTAAATTGTATTTACATTGTCGTGGTTTCAGGATGTGTTGCATTGTGTCTTTAACTTCTAGTAGAACACTTATGGTATTATTTGAAGAGCAATTTATAATTATTGATAGTAATATATGAAAAGTAGCAGCTACTTATCACAGCATTTCAACATAAGTGCCTAATATCGATGTGTATAAGGAATAGCACATACAAATCATAACTAGAGTGCATAGAGCAGGACACCAGTGCAGTGACATGGATGATCATGTAAGCCACTAGGAGCAATGATAGGGCCACTGAAGACAAATCTACAATATGTGCATGCATGTTGACTTACACAATCAAATCACATCTTCTGCTGGAGGCATTATCCATAGCAAATCCTAACTATCATCAGGTATCAGAGAGGAAAAACATTCATCTAAATAAATCTGTCTTTTACCTAACATGCAAGGCATAATATAATATGACAGAGCATTCACCAGGAAATAAACTCCAAAGGGTTTTACCAGCCACTAAAAATGCCCATTGGCAACTGGATGTTAGTCAAATGCTTCAAATCAGCTATAGCATCATGGCTGATGAACATAGGGAATCACAGCCTAAACTCGCAGGATATGGGACATCATATGATACATCAACTCCTTGATTATAATTGTGACCAGGTACATGACAGGCAGCCAAAAGATTGTAGTACAGGTCTAATATTGATGTTGTGTGTGTTAGTAACCTTGTCATGGCTTCTGCATCAAGTTAATTCATAGATCAGCTGCAGTCAGTGCTAATCGCATGATACTACAATAATCCAATTGAGAGGGCACTAGTATATACATGTCCCATAGAAATAGGATTTGTAATTCTCAAGAAGTTAAATAAAAAAGAACTGATAATGCTGATAGCTGATAATGAAGTGAGTGCTCGTTATCAGTCCCCAGCCCCAGTGTACACTCCTTGCCCACCTTCTTTAAAACCTATCTATAAATTAATGTGGGGGGCACATGATCAAAAGTAGGTGTAACCTACAACACCTGTACTGCAATGACTTCTATCTTTAGTTAATTAAGTTGCATCCACCAGTTAGCAGTCCAGAATACAATGCTCAAAATGTATCAAATACCAAGCTTACCAATGTACTATGGGCATGACCTAAACAGATGTACAGCCAAGTATTATTAGTACAGATCTGGTAACTCTTAAATCTGTCTATATCAGAACAGCCTCTTTTCCAGAAATGTTTAGAATCTGTGGTTTCCTTTATATGTCACACAATCCATGGTAGTATGAATATGGGTGAGTTTTTTTCACAGAAAGGGGATAACTCACTCACAGCAAGGTGATCCATTTAAACTGAAAATGTTTTGTCATAGAATTCTACCAGAGCATTAAATCTGTCCACAGTACATGCTGCAGGATGCTACTCTATTAAGTTCATAAAACCAGTAGAATCAGCACCTTTAAAGTAATGCAGCTGACTATTAGAGGTCTGAAGATCATTCACAGACTAGAATAGTCCTGGTCTGCCAACAAACATGGTTCCATTGGCTAGACTGGAAACTACCTCTCCCCTCTGGAAGATGAGTATGCCATTAATGATTTCACTGATTGCAGCTGTAATGGCCTGATAGAATTATGACTGTGCACAGAATGTTTCTTGGATGGTTTATGTTATTCAGACTATATCTGTTTTGATATGTGGTATTGTTTGCATCACATAACTTAGTATTTCCATGATCTTATAACATCATCTGTGGTAAAATATGAAAATCAGATATTTGATATGAACATATCAGTCTCTGGTTTTGGAACTTAAGTAACAACAAATTACACGATGAAATATTCAAATATCAAACATTGCCCTCCCAAACAGATCGTTGCTGATTATTGAGTGATAATCTTATTTATTTCATCATTATATGACAAATTTGTGACAAAACAAATCTAAATGAAAATCCATGGACATAAGAATGAAGCAAAATATCATATACTGATAAGTTCTAAAGTGTTACTGACCAGTTGACATATTTAAGCATTTCTATAAATCCATGGTGTACCTAAGATGTGAATCAAGCAGTGGAATTCTCAGGCAATGACAATTATAGAAATGAAACCAATATACCCTCCTAGGTGAAGGTATAAATGCATTCCAAGCCCCACCCCAAGCTGGAAGTGGTAATTACACCGAAACTTACAGTAAAGTCCTGTGCAATCACTTGCGTAAGTGTGCAAACTCGGCTGTATCAGAAAGAATCAAAGGCAGAGGCCCAAGTAAAAACAATCTGTCAAGGTGGATATCTAGTATCAACAAACTTTATAATAAATACAAAAAGTTGCTGTCCAAGAAAACAAAGGTAAGGCTCCAACAATGGAAAAGCACCCTCCTCAGCCTCAACAGGCAAATAAGACAACTTGTCAAATCCTCTAAAGGCATTTTTGAGAGAAACTTAACAAGTACAGCCAAGGATAACCAAAAGGGCTTTTACAGCTATGTTTGTAGCCTAAAGGGTATGACCCAATCATGTGCAGAACTAGCGACCAATGGTATTATACACACTGACCCCAGTGAGATAGCAAACCTGCTAGCAGATAGGTTTGGCAAAAAATTCACTCCCTTATCCCCTCCTAACGTATCACAAACCTTCCCCCAAACTCCCCCACCCCCACCCTACATATCTGAAGATCAGGTCATCAAAGCCTTGTCCAAGGCAAAAAAAACAGCCTCTATGGGACCAGAAGACATCCCAGGCTGTCTTCTAAACAGGCTAAAACATGAACTAGCATCACCATTAAGTACTTTTTCAATCATAGCCTAACCACAGGCTTTGTTCCTGTGAAATGGAGAGCAGCAACAGTTATTCCCGTCCACATGGGTGACTTAGCAACAGACCTGGGGAATTACAGACCCATAAGCCTGACCAACCTCATCTGTAAGGTCATGGAACATATAATTATGGACTTTATAAATAAAGACAGGTGACCTCCAAACCCCGGATCCTACACAATTCAGCTTTGTCAAGGTGAGATCGTGCTTGTTAAATCTGGTGGATTTCTTTGAAAATGTGACCAGGGCCATTGACAAGGGCAAATTTGTGCACACAGCGTACTTCGACTTGGCAAAGGCTTTCAAAACAATCCTACATTCAGGCATTATCAATAAATTTGGCAAATTGAATGAAAACCCCTTTGTTGTAAGACAGGTTGCCAACTGACTCACAAAAACAACACACACTATCAAAGTGGGTGACTCCACATCAATCAGCAGACTTGCTACCAGTAGGGTACCACAGGGGTCAGTGCTGAGCCACCTACTGTTTGGTATAGACTTCTCAGAAGTTTAGGGCAAAACTAAAGGGTTGTGGCTGGCCAAGTTTGCAGACAACTGCAAACTAGGTGCAATCATTGAATCCCCAAATTATGTCAGTATACTCCAGAAGGGTCTCATGCAGACCAACAACCGGTGTATTAGTCATGGTCTCAGACTGAATGCAATGGAATGCATCATCATTCCCTTTGGCACAAACAATGTCCCCTCACACTATCAGATCAACAACAGTACCCTAAGCAGATATAGGGTAGGGGTATAGTAGTAGGTAGGTAGCTATTGGCCCTAGGGGCCCATACAAACCCAGCCAGAAAAAAACCCTGGCTTTCGCCACCCAAGAAAATTATTTTCCTGTGCCCCTGTCGAGCAGAGCCAAAGAAGTGATCCCCGGGGTGATATGGTAAGTTACCTGGTATCACAAGTTGACTGTGACCTTAACTTCAACCACCATGTGTCTACTGTAGTAAGAAAAGCTTTCTACGTAACATACTTGATTAGTAAAGGCATTGCTTCAAGAGCAAAAGAAGTTATAACTCCCCTATACTTGGCACTTATATAGCCCATAATTGATTATAACCGCCCCATTTGGCATGTACTGTAAAAAACAAGTGCAGCAGAGAGATCTCAGAAGTTTCTAACAAAGAAAGTCAAGGGGCTCCAGCATGTGCCTTACACAGACCAACTGAAGTCCCTGTCACAATACTCTGTATCATATAGATTTCTTAGGGGAGTCTTATGCCTGGCCTACAGAGCAATCGAAGATGCAAACCTAATGAACTTGTTGCATGTCCTTAAATCAAACAGGACTAGTGCTACCCATTCCAGGTACCTAAATATGGCCAGCAACATAAACAGGACATGCTGGGGGGACATATTTATCTCCCAGCCACTGCTGCATCTTTGGAACAGGCTCCCAATTTATGTGGAACAGAGCACCTCTATGACACTGTTCAAGAGGAACATGGACGAGTGGATGGGGCACAGTAAATTCTTACCAGGGATAGAGCCCACAATCCTCCCGGACATGGGTACTCATCACTAAATGCAATCTTGTGTATTGACTAGCATTTCTATGGTATTACATTGGGATGAAACAGCTAAGCTTAAAATGACCTCTGGGTCAATAGCCTCTCTCTCTCTCTCTCTCTCTCTCTCTATATATATATATATATATATATATATATATATATATAAACTTGTTCTCTCCAAGTGACTATCAGGGCTGTCTGACAAGTCAAGGGTACTACTCATGATCTAATGACAGACCAAGTTCAGTACTGGCTATCAGTTACTTGAAATGAAGTTTGAAAGGTGTAGTTACTTAGAATATCCAGTGCGTGATATAACTAAACAAAAATAAATAAATACATAAATAAACACTGGTGACATGTAGCTATCTATTATTCTCTAAGGTGTTAAGATTTAAAATTTTAAACCAGTGTAAAAGTATGCATGCAGTTAGTCAGTGCCCCTGGCCATGCTACTGGAATTCTGTCCCCCAATGCATGTGACAGTTTGAAGATGTCTACCCTTTCAGCGCATTCTTGTTATGTCACTGAAGTAAAAACACAAGGTAACAAAAAGCCCCATATGGTTATTTTAATACTCTTATCGGCACTATGTTATTTTCAGCGCCTCCTTTTTTGCTACTTCTACTTCTGCTAAACTGAAATATATAACATATGTAAATAGGTTACAGTTTAAACTACATGCAATAGATTATTTGTTGCGTATTATTGATGGATATTATATGGATATTGCAAACTAGAATGCATAGTCTGCTGTTATATATACATTAGGGCTACTAGTGCTGTCTCCTGATTATTTATACATCTGTTAATCAATGTAAACTCTTATTTCCTTTATGGGTAGATAATTCTAAACTGTCATTTATTTTATGGGTAGATGATGAATGAAAATGGTCTATCTTGCATCAGTCCATTAACAGAGTTATTAAACAAAAATGTATAATGGAAAGGAGTTAAGTGATAATCACTAGCTAACAGTTATTTGAAGTATAACTTGGCAAGTGTAGTTACTCAGAATATTCAATACACGAGATGGCAAACCAAAAATAAATAAATAAATAAGTACGCACCCATGACATGCATCTTTCCATTACTCTCTAAGGTATAGAGATTTAAAATTCTGAACCATTATACAACATGCAGAGAAAATAGCTATGTTTCAAAGTTTAATGAGTTTTTAATTAAAAAAAATAAAAATCAAAGTCAGTTTTCTTAACATCCCCCTGTAACTTTTGCATTTGAGCACTTTTTTATTTTACACACATTTTCATTGTTTATTTTATTTATATGATCTAAAGGAGAAGCTGTAGAGCATTCATATGTGGCCATTCCATTGGGCTTTTATTATCATTAGCACTTTTTAACAGACCTAGACTAGACCACAGCCAGTAAATCCTAGTTCTGCTGCTACATTTACAGAATGAACATATTAAATGTTCCCAGCAGCACTTGACAATGAAGCAGTGGTTACAAGTCATGTAAAAATTCAGTAAGAGCAGGGATGGGAGTCAACTTTCAAGCTAGGAGATGATGCAGGATAAGACATTTCTAAAGTTATATGTTGCATTGAGTACATACATAAAGTTGGATAATTAAATTAATTATTTAGTAAGTGAAGTGCAGTACAGAAATTTATCATGTTGCTGTTTGATAATTATCTGACTTCACTGATTAAAAATGGATACATGACTACATATAATCCAGGATTCTATATATGTTACTTGCCAGGCTTTATGCCCCAATTGTGCATATTCTGAACAGAAACTTTTCTTAGAGCTATGTGCATATTTGGAATAATCATTTGCTCATTAAGCAGTTCATCCCTTGATCATTTTATGAAACATTTGTTTCAACACATTGGCTAAGAAGTCTAAATTATTACGTTTATATTTATTCTGTGCTTGTTTTGGCTTATCAGTGACCTTTTCATTGCTAAACTGCTTTGGCAGGAATACCACTTTCTCAGATGCAGTTTATCTACTCTTCGTTTAACAAAATACACAGCTATAAATTT